>NW_015386275.1:1083542-1121737 GCF_001527695.2 Protobothrops mucrosquamatus | reverse complement strand
AAGGCGGTCTCGGAGGTAACCAGGTCCAATGCCATGGAGCGCTTTAAAGGTGGTAACTAACACCTTAAAGCGCACCCGGAAGACCACTGGTAACCAGTGCAGCTCGCGCAGCAGCGGTGTTATATGGGAGCGACGAGTCCCTCCCAACACCGCCCGCGCGGCCGCATTCTGGACCAGTTGAAGTCTCCGGGTGCTCCTTAAACAATAAGAATTGTATTAACTTAATGTTTGCAAAAAAGGATATTCTGGGGAAAGAGGAAATCAACCAAAATTAATATATGGAACACAGATTATAGAAATTAATTGTTAAAGATTGTTTCACAAATGTAACCCAGACAACACACTGTTTACCAATTATTGAGTGACTTATGTTTTGTTAAAAAAATAAATAAATAATATATCTTTTAAAAAAAAGAAAGTTAGGAGACTTTCTGTAGTTCAAACCTTTCTAACTCTCAGCTTTCTCAGTATATCTGTACTGTCATAGTTTTCAGTGGTAAATATTAATTGTGCACAGCCCTGTTCTTTTAGTCTATTTCTCATCTGCTGCTTGATCTTCTACATGTCAACTCATACAGGCCACTAATGTATTCCTTTGCAGAAGACTCTTATGAATACATGTTGCAGCACCTAGCGATTAAGACACTGGGCTTGTTGACCGGAAGGTTGGCAGTTTGAGAGCTAAAGACCACATGACAGACTGAGCTCCCATTCTTGCCCCAGCTCCTGTCAACTTAGCAGTTCGAAAGCATGCAAATGCAAGTAGATAAATAAGTACCACCTTGGCAGGAAGGCAACAGCGTCCCGTGTGCCTCTACATATAGTCATGCCAGCCACATGACCATGGAAGCATCTTCAGACAACACACTGGCTCCCTTGGCTAGGAAACAAAAATGAGCACTGTCCCCTAGAGTTGGACACTACTGATCAAGGGAAACCTTTATCTTTGTTTTTATACCAATTACATCTCTGGAAGTGGTCGACTTCACTCAACCCTGCATTTTCTTTTCCAGAAAGAACGAATGTCTGGGTGGTTCCCGGGATTTTTTGCATTTCACCAAGAGCCCATTGGCTTGGCCTGGCCAAAGGGATCAGAGAACAAATAACATTTATTTAGTGAAAGGGTGTGTTAGACAATTTTAATTTCTCTATTGGTGAAAATAAATCAGAAGCTCTCACAGTTGACTGCATTTAGCTGATTCAAATAAACTCTTTATATTCATATAAAATTATTTACAATATAATTTGGGGAGGAACAGGCTTCGACTCAACCCGTCCAAGACCGAGTGGCTGTGGTTTCCGGCGTCACGACATAGCCAGTTGGCTCCATCCCTGGCTATCGGGGGCGTCTCATTAGCCCCCGCGGAGAGGGCCCGCAACCTGGGCGTCCTCCTGGATACTCGGCTGTCTTTAGACGACCATATGACAGCCGTGGCCAGGGGGGCTTTTCATCAGGTTCACCTGATAAGCCAGTTGCGCCCCTTTCTGGATCGTGACGCTCTACGCACGGTCACTCAAGCCCTCGTTGTTTCCCGCCTGGACTATTGAAACGCTCTCTACATGGGGCTCCCCTTGAGATGCACCTGGAGGCTCCAGCTAGTTCAGAATGCGGCCGCGCAGGGGATCCTGGGGGCCTCTAGATGCTCCCATGTAACACCTCTCCTGCGCGAGCTGCACTGGCTGCCTGTGGCCTTCCGGGTGCACTTCAAGGTGTTAGTAACAACCTTTAAAGCGCTCCGTGGCAATGGACCTAGGTATTTGCAAGACCGCCTCCTACCAAACACCTCCCTTCGACCAGTCCGCTCCCACAGAGAGGGCCTCCTTAGGGTGCCGTCGGCCAGACAATGCCGGCTGGTGACCCCCAGGGGGAGAGCCTTCTCTGTGGCAGCTCCTGCCCTCTGGAATGACCTACCCCGACCTACGTACAGTTGCGGACCTGCGCCTTTTTCGCCGAGCCCTGAAGGCCCATCTATTCCGTGCAGCCGGCCTGGCGTAGTTTGATTATGTTTTAGTGGGGGTTTTGTATGGGGTACTTTTAGAGCAGGCCTGTTATTTAATTTGATTTTAGAACAGAAACTTGTGCATATTTATCGTGGTTTTTATTATCGCCTGTTCACTGCCCTGAGTCCCGTAAGGGAGATAGGGCAGTATATAAATTCAATAAATAATAATAATAATAATAATAATAATAATAATAATAATAATAATAATAATAATAATAATAATAATAATAATAATAATAATAATAATAATAATAATAATATTTTGCTCCTCCCAAACTGGCTTGCATAGGTCCCACCAGATCTGCATGGACCAGTTCTAGAGCTCTTTTTGTTTGTCTTGTGCTATATTTACTAACTGGGAATGACTTTGACTTCGATGCTTTGCATACTGCACAGTCCAAATATGTTTTGCATCCCTTCAAATTTAGCCCTTCTACAAACTCTTGCATTTGCTGCAAAACTTTAAAGCTTGCATGACCAAGTCTTCTATGTAGAAGGTGAACGCATGAATCATGCTCTGCAACATTCTTAAATATATGGGAACATTGAACCTTTTGTCCCTGCAATACATATACATTATCTTCCTTTATGCCTTCTGCACAAATATTCCCATTCCTTTTGATGAGACACTTCCCATTTACAAAAATGATCTCAAAACCTTGTTTGTCTAAATTAGACACACTTAACAAATTATGTTCCATCTCAGGTACATAAAGCACATTGGTAAACTTTGATTCCAAATATGGAATTTTTACATCGCCTCTTCCAATGACTTTTGCTTTCTGGCCATTTGCCAAAGCCACAGCTTCTTGTGCTACTAGAACAAACCTGCAAAATAATTCAGAGTCATTAACAATTGTTTGACTTGACCCACTATCTATTAGCCACTTGTCTCTGTTGTTGCTATAGCAAACTTTTGCAACACCAAAATGTTCCTTTTGCAAATTATTCTTCTTTGCTTGCACAAATGTCTTTTGCTGCAAATTGTTCCTCTGCAAACAGTTCCTTTTCAGATGTGTGCTAGCTCCACAAATGTAGCAATTCTTTTCTTGCAAAACTCTCTGTCTGCAAAATCTCTCTTTTGTTGCAATTTGGTCCCATCTGCTGCTTGTTCCTTCTGCTCCGGAGACTTGCAGTCTGGACCCCCTCCTCGGGAATTTCTCCTCCTCGTGGCTACTCCTGAAATTGTGCTTTTCTTCTTCATTAAGCAAACATGCCTTTAAAGCCTCAAAATTTAAGTCCTTTTCTTCTTTGCACTCAAATATAGCAGAAACTGTGTCCCAGGTTTTATCTAAACTGTTCAACACCAATAAAACCTTCTGTGACTCAGGGAATTTAATCCCACATTGTTCTAAGTCCAAAAATAAACTTTGCATTTTATTTAAATGCTGTTCCACAGATTCACCTGGTTGCAAACAGGCTCTGTAAAGTTTTCTTGACAATTGCACTATATTGCATGCAGAAANCTTCCAGCTTTAAATTACAATGCAGTCCTTAGTAAGCTCTGGGCCCATAACCTGTTAGAGAATTTTAATTTCTCTATTGGTGAAAATAAATCAGAAGCTCTCACAGTTGACTGCATTTAGCTGATTCAAATAAACTCTTTATATTCATATAAAATTATTTACAATACCATACATTCTTCTTTACAGCAACATAGCATAATGAAGACTTCTTACAGCAGAGATAGACCTGAGACCGAAACTGAAACCCAGCTTCTAACTCAATAACCTTTTGCACAGACTCAGTAGCACTTTCTTCACATTGGCTGACTGAGTTACCACATGACTCTTCCTGCTCATGAATATTCCAACAGGGTGTTTTGAGATAGGGCTTTCTAAGAGCTGTCAGATAAACTAAGAAACATAATGGATAAGTTAAAACAATTAAAAGAGAGTCATATAGCAAAGGCAGAGTATCAGGAAACAGTAAGGATCAGGTCAGGGAAACTAAGGCTGAGAATGAATGGAAGTTTGTAGTGAAGACCCAAAATAACAAAAAAGAGTTTTTGGATTTGTGGAACCAGAGGAGAGTCAGTCAGTCAGTTGGTTGAAGAAGATGGTGACAAACAAAAAGGAATAAGTGGAACTACTTTCATTCCTATTTTGCAACTTTCTTTCCATAAAAGAATCAATTTTTTCAGTGGTTTATCCTATTTTATGTTGCACTATGAGGAACAGAAAATAAATGCAAGACAAACTAGGCAAAGAATGTGTTCTTTTTTAAATGGTCAGAGGTGAACATTGGTCAGTAGTTATTGCATAAATTTTCCAGGGCATAATTCCTGTTTTCAGCTAAAGAATGCTAATTCTGGCTGAATTTAATAAGGTTCTGATTTTAATTAAATCCTTTATTTTTCACAATGAATTATTGAAAAAAATATTTTAGAGCAAATTATCGTTGCCAATTTCATTAAGAAATGTGTTTACAGTATGGAATTATTTTTTGGGATTATGCTATCTGTACATTTTAAATGAGCATTTAAATGAAAATATAAAAAGAACAATAATTATGAGTTGCATCCAAGTAAATATGAGAACACAAAATACCCTTTTTCTTCTCCCCTCTCCAGACTACTTTATTACCCCAAATTTATCCAGTTGGTATTTTCAGAGCAGATTTTGCAGAAGGGAAATTGTCTCTTTTCCAATCTCTTAATGAAAGTTTTGGGACACCCATTAGAGTCTGTCCCATGTGTGTATGAAGGATATGTGTGGTATATTATTATACTCTTTTCTAATTGTATTGAATGACAGTGAATGACAGCTATATTGAATACCAGATGTTCTGGTTTGCCTTAGCAGCACATATTTCTATAATTGTCCACTAGGACAGGGCTTTTCAACCTTTTCACCCATTGTACCACTTTTAGGATATGGCAATATCCGAGTACCACCAGCCGCCTAGCAAGGTGGCAAAAACTTGACACAAAAAAAAAAGGAAAAAAGTGATAAAGTACAGGTAGTTCTCGACTTACAACAGTTCACTTAGTGACTGTTCAAAGTTACAATGGCACTGAAAAAAGTGCCCCCCAAGGCACAGCCGAGCAAGACACCTGCCTGCCCACCTGGCGGCACTCTTCCTCCTGTCTGAGGTTTTCATTGTTGTGAGCATTTCTGTTGAGGATTGGCAGCGTGGATGGGATGGGGGGTTGTTTGGTTTTTATTCCCTCTGCCTGCTGGGTGGTTGCAGCAGGTTTTGGTCACTGCACATGACCCTGGGACACTGTGACCGTCATAAATATGAATCAGTTGCCAAGAAATCTGAATGTAAATCACAAGAGCCTGGAGATGCTGCAACATTCCAGCTGATCAGCGCTTCTTCTGGGCTCAGCAGAAGCACCAGGATCAGTGCTGCTTTCCAGCTGATTGGTGCTTTTTCAGGGCTTAGCAGAAGCACCAGGATCACGCCGAGCTCCAACTGGAAACCGGCGCTGATCCTGGCGCTTCCACTGAGCCCTGACAGTCCTGAAGAAGCGCCGATCAGCTGGAAAGCGGCACTGATCCTGGGGCTTCCGCTGAGCCCTGACAGCCCTGCAGCTCCAGCCGTCTCTCGCTCAGGCTTGTGCAGTGCTGCCACCAGTTCAGCTCATTCCCCTCCCCCACTACTTTTTTAGGATGGTCGCGTACCACCTGCCAGGTGCCCATGTACCACAGGTGGTACCCATACCACTGGTTGAAAAGCCCTGCACTAGGACTCCAAGATCCTTCTCACAATTACTGCTATATTGAGCCAAGTTTCAGCTAAACTGTACCTGGACACTTGGTTTTTCTTGCCTAAATGTAAAACTTTACTTTTCTCTACATTGAATTTCATTTTGTTAGATAGGGCCCAGTGTTCAAGTCTGTCAAGTTCCTGATGGAACTTGCCAGCTTGGTGTCATCTTAAACAGAGTTTTGAAGGCAAGCAATCCTACCATATCTTTAGAACTTTGCAGGCACAGACCACAAGAGGCTGCTCTGAAGAAGACCTCTTCCTTTGAATATGTCACTGAGGCTGAGCTGGCCCAGAGTAATCATGTCTAAGAGTGCTAAAAACTAGCAAAACCAAAGGCACGTCTACATGTGTTGTAATGGATTTTACAGGAAGAAGCCTGTCTTCTTCAACATAATGTCATATGACATACATAACTGCTCAAGCAGTAACTTTTCTTTATTCTGATGTATTTATTCTATTGAACTGATGTATTGCAGTAGATATGCGGTGCAATTAGAACATTAAGCACTGATTGATTCATCAGGGAAAGGAAAAAATGTCATGTCATGAATTGGGAAAAAGGTCTTATAAGAATATACATAATTAAAACCGAAGACATACAGTAGGATAGTTTTCCAGATCAAAAGAATGGAACATTTTGCAGCCTTTTTTTATTTAGTTCTATTAAAACAAGAATAAGAATATTATATAGAGTCCATGAGGAGATTTGCATTCTCTTCCTAGCAGAACTTTGAATTTTACAATTCCTGCCGCTCCTAGTATTTTTCAGGATGTAGTGCTATGCAGTGGTGGGATTCAAATATGTGAACAACTGGTTCTCTGTGTGGATGCAGCTTCCAGAAGTCCATTCTGGGCCTAGGCAACAAAAAATTAGCTACCAGTTCTGCAGAAGTGATGCGAACTGGCTGAATCCCACCACTGGTGCTATGTATCACTGCTAGAGTTGACAGTTCTCAGGAAATCTCATAGGAGATTCAGCACTGGCCTGGGATCATTATTGTTGTTCCTGGAATGTTTAGGAAAGTTACTGCTTGAGCATCTGCAAATGGCAAGGCTCCTAAATTTGCAACTCTGCTGAAAGTCAAAGCCCTCACTGTCCTCAGAGGTATGCTCAATCCAGCATGATTGCTTGAAGGCCATCAACATCTCCAGAGGTTTCCTCTCGATGTTCTGTTTTAGAAGGGTGAGGCAAGGTTTTTCTTAGGGCTTACTTAACAGTTGCACATTCCAGTCTTTGTTTACTTCTTTCTTCCGACCAGCTGTGGCAAAGGATTCAAGATCAAAGTTGGTAGGCAGCAGAATTTATATACGCAGTTAGTTGGCCTCCCATTTACTTGCCTGAAGTAGAACTATCTGTACTTCACTCAGAGCCAAGTTCAGTTTTCATCCAAAGTCCACGTGGAAAATTCATCTTGAATGTATTTTCAGTACTTTCTCTCTTAATACTGGCACTATTATAATGTGATGAGGTTTCACTGTTTTTTGTAATAGTTTTAGTTTTTTGAAGGAGTTCATCTATGAACTTGGGAGAGTGTACCAAGCTCTAAATTAGCACCATGTCACCAAGTAAAGCAGGTGAGGTTTTGGGCAGAGGGAGCTATAGAAATATTACAAGACTGCTTTGAGTGCACAGATTGGGGCATGTTTAAAGAAGCAGCAACTGATAACCAACATATAAATGTGGAGGAGTATCCCACCACGGTGTCTGCATATAATCAAAAGTGCATAGAAGATGTCTGTGTCCTTAAAAGCATTGGTGTGAGGGCGAATGAAAAACCATGGCTGACTTATGAGGTCCACAAGATGCTGAAAGCATGGAATGTGGCTTTTAAATCTGGCGATATGCTGGCACTTAGAACAGTCAGAGCTAATTTGAAAAGTGCCATAAAAGGTGCAAAGCAAGCCCATTGTCAGAAATTCAGAACTTTTTTCTGGACTCAACAAACACCAGGCGCATGTGGCAAGGAATCCAGGCCATTACAGATTATAAGGTGGCTCCATCGAGATGCAAGGACGACACAGATTTCCTAAATGAGGTGAATACATTTTTTTGAATATTCAAGGCATCAAATAGCACCCCTGCTAGGAAAGCTGGGCCCCATCCTGATGAGCAAGTGCTTAGCTTTGAGGTCACTTCTGTTTGGAAAACACTGCAGAAAGTTAACATTCAGAAGGCAACAGGCCCAGATAACATCCCAGGATGGGTTCTTAGGGAATGTGCTGATGAGCTGGCTTGTGTTCTTACAGATATTTTGATCTTTCATTGCAGTAGGCAGTAGTCCCATTGTGTTTTAAGATGGCCATCATTTTGCCAGTGCCAAAAAAAGTCCACAATTAGGTCTCAATGATTATCATCTGGTTGCACTGACATCCATCATTATGAAATACTTTGAGAGGCTGATAAAGGATATTATTGTATCTAGCCTCCTGCCAGCATTTGACCCGCTTCTGTTTGCTTACCAACCAAATCACTCTACAGAGGATGCTATTTCTTCTGTTGTCCATCTGAGCTTGGAGCACTTAGAGGAAAGAAATACTCATGTGCGTTTGTCGATTTCAGTTCAGCATTTAATACATCCTGGGGCCTGTTAGTAAGAAAATCAAGAATCCAATTGCACAAAAGAGTATTTAATCCTAGAAGGTTTGTCTACTAGATGCTGTAGTAGATGGTATGTGTAAATGTAGCTCCATCAAAAAAAAACCCAAAATGCCCAAAGAAACAGAAGTGTGCTGATTAACTACATTTCTGGTTTATTTCTACCTTGAAAGCCACCAGCTGAGTGACCCAGAAAAATTCTATAAACTACAACTTTTATAAAGATTATAAATAAAACATACTTGTAAATTTACACAGTGATCATGACTGATGATCATTAGCCACAAATTTAAACATAGAGAATTAATGTGGGTAGAAAGGAAATGTTAGCCTCCTTTTACTGTTTTAATGGAATACTTTAATGAGAAACCAGCTTCAGTCTATGTTTGTTTTCTACAAGTAAAAGCATACTATAGTTATTTCATGTGGCCTCTGAATATGAAGCCCTGCTCTTGCAAAAAAAATGTATGATGTCAACTAGGACAGTATCATCTGGTAACACAAGCAGCATATGAGAAGAAAAAAAGAAAGAAAGAAAGAAAGAAAGAAAGAAAGAAAGAAAGAAAGAAAGAAAGAAAGAAAGAAAGAAAGGGAAATTAAGGATGCAATTATAAGCATATTTTCTAAGGAACTGGGAACATTGGACACAACAATCTTGAATGAATCTCATAATTAAATACAGTTAAATATATACAAAGAAACTAGGCATAGGTTCTACAACAGGGGTGTCAAACTGCCTGCCCACGGGCCAGACAAATCACACAGAAGCCGCGTCCACCCCATTGTCGGCAATGGCAAAACAGTCCCGATACGTCGCGCAATGTCACGTCACATTTGACATTTCTGTTCTACACTATTGAGTTGGATTTAATTCTTAATGACTGCACAGAAAAATGCTCACTATCTCAGCTTGTCCTCAGAATTCACACTTTTCCAAGGTCTTTCCAATACAGTAGACTCTTTTCCTAGCCACCCATCTTATCTGTTAACTTCTTTAATTCTCTTTACTCAAACTCCTGCCTATCTAATACTGGATTTTTTTTTACATTCTTGATCTTATATCTAGCTCCTCTTGTAATTTGCTCTAGCAAATTAGTAAATAAGCTATAGTAAGTGGATATATATTTTCTGCTTACCTCTCTAAATGCATTTGGATATTGCAGGGTGATATTGTTATGCATAATTTGAAAAAGACAAGAGTGTACAAAGTTTTGGGTACTATAATCTGTTGAAACAGGCAACATGCATTCTAGGGTTTTACCAGAAATTTTATCCTCATCTGACTGACAGGTTGAAGAACACTTACATAGGATGGTTTACTTGATAGGACAATGAAATCATCAGCCATATGATCAATTTAAAATTTTCAAAATCACTTATGAAAGTTATTCTGATGTGAATCAAATTAGTATTATCATAATATGCACTATAGCATGGTTCACAAACTATAATCCATAGAATAACAGAGTCTGGAAGAGACCTTGGAGGTCTTCTAGTCCAACCCAATGCTCAAGCAGGAGGTGTCAAATATCAGTGGTGTCAAACTCGCAACATCACGTGACAGGTCGCGATATATCGCAACTTTTTTTCCATTGCTGGCAGTTGGGTGGGTGCAGTTTTGCCATGACGCATCTGGCCCGAGGGCCAGCAGTTTGACACCCCTGCCCTATATAATTTCAGACAAATGGTTGTCCAGTCTTTTTTTTAAAGCTTCCAGTGATGAGTACCCACAACTTCTAAAGGCAAGTCATCCCACTGTTAATTGCTCTCACCAAGATGTGTTTATACTGAGATTACAGTATAAACAATATACTGTATAATAAACAATCAAAAATGCCTTCTGACCAGTTTAATGTGGGGACCAACCAAATATTTCAGAATGCATAGCAAACTGGGTTAGATTCAGTTTAACAGAATAACAGAGTTGGAAGAACCTTGGAGGTCTTCTAGTCCAACCTCCTGCTCAGGCAGGAAACCCTGGCCTATAGCTTTTAGACAAATGGCTGTCCAATCTCCTCTTTAAAACCTTGAGTGCTGGAGCACCCACAACTTCTGAAAGCAAGCTGTTCCACTGATTAATTTTTTTCACTGTCAGGAAATTTCTCCTTAGTTCTAGGTTGTTTCTCTCCTTGATTAGTTTCCATCCATTGTTTCTTGTCTTGCCTTCTGGTGCTTTGAAAAATAGGTTGATGGGGGGTGGGGGAGTGTCTTCTTCTTTTTTGTGGCAGCCCGTCAAATATTGGAACACTGCTATCATGTCACCCCTAGTCATTCTTTTCACTAGACTAGACATACACAATTCCTGTAACCGTTCTTCATATATTTTAGCCTCCAGTCCCCTAATCATCCTTGTTGCTCTTCTCTGCACTCTTTCCAGAATCTCAACATATTTTTGATATTGTGATGACAACAAATGTTTCATATTACTTTCACTTTCACTGATTTGGAGAACAAGATTCAATTGACAATTTCCAGTCTTAGCTGCTTGAACCAAAAAAAGCAATTAGAATTTCATTAGCCTGCTATAAGAAAAGTAAAAAAGGTTGTATTTTGGTCTGATTTTCTCTGATGTATGTAGTAACCACTAGGCGGAGCTCTTGTACCAATGCTAAAATAGCATTCTTTTTCTCTCTCTTTTTTTCTTCAACAGCAAATTTAAGTATCTGAAAAATGAGATTTCCTATATGATACTCTGAAATCACCAATACATTTTTTTCATTTCAATGTTTATAACTGATTTTTTTAAAATTATAGAAACATATCACATCATAAACATTAAGGGAGACTTAAACTAGGTATGAGGAAAAGAGAAAAGTGGGGGTACAGGATGTATATAAGTGCATATGTGAGTAGATATATGTATAATGGGGCAGTCCAAGTGTGGGTCAATACCCTACATGTCACCCATCATCTTCTAAATGCAATTGCTCAACCATAGAATTTTGTGACTTCTGCAATGATTATATTATAGATATCTCTCAATAGAATGAGCACAATTTTAGATTGAGGCCAGTTTAAGCATCTTCTGATGAGGAAGGAGATTAAGTCACAACAGTAGGAAGAAAATCCATTTTGGCCATTAAGAGGGTTAGAAAAAGAAAAGTGGGTAACTATCTGTAGAATGTTTTTAACATTCCTATTTTTTAAAAAAGAACCAACACACTGCTCTGTGAATAATCTTCATTATGGTCATTGACCTGAACAGTACAAGTAAACAAATGTTTAAAATAACTAAACAGTTATATTACAAATAGAAGTCATAGAATAACAGAGTTGGAAAGAGCCTTGGAGGTCTTCTACTCTAATCCCCTGCTCAAGAGGGAGATGCTATACCACTCCGGACAAATTATTGTCCGGTCTCTTCTTGCAAGCCACCAGCACCCATACTTTCTAGAGGCAAGCTATTCCAGTGATTAATTGTTCTCAATGACAGGAAATTTATCTTTAATCTAGATTGGATTTCTCTTTGATAATCTTCAATCCGTTACATCTTGTCCTGCTTTCAGGTGCCTTGGAGAATAGGTGGTCCCCCTCTTCTTTGTGATAGCCCCTCAAATAGTGGAACATAGCTACCATGTCTTCCCTAGCCCTTCTCCTTGTTAAGAGTAGACATACTAGTTACTGCAACCATTCATTATACAGTTTAGCTTCCAGACCCCCTAAACCATCTTTGCCGCTCTTCTCTGCTCTCTTTATAGAGCCTCAACATCTTTTTGTAGTGTGGTGACCAGAATTGGATGCAGTATTCCAAGTATGATCTTACTAGTGAAGTATAAAGCAGTACTAACACTTCACATAATCTTGATACTATCCCCCTGTTAATGCAGCCTAGAACTGCATTAACGTGTGTTTTTTTTAATAGAAATTTTTATTAACTTTTCAGTTAAAAACAATCACAAAAATATGATGCATTTAGTCACAATATCAACCAAAAAAAATAACACTATTCAATACATTCACGGAAGTGTCCGGTGTCCCCCCCTGCACCCCCCTCTTTCACTTTCCACACCTTCCTCCCCCCGGATCTACTACCTCTCCTCCTTCCTCCCTCTCTACCTACTTCCCTTCCTCTCTCAACCATCCCGTCTGGTGCAGTTGGGGTATTCACCGGGCACCTCCTTAAAAAAAAAAAGAAACCACATATAAATCTACAATCTTATCAGTACAATTATTATTTACCTATAACATATAAATACATCACATTTTTTTTAATACCCCTAATCCCCTTCCCCCCCCCCCGAGCTTCCCGGAACCAAATACAGGATTGAAACACATCATTCCCAATCTAAATTACAATTTAACTAAACAAATATAATGCTATCAGTATATACTTACTTTAACTCTAATAAGGCAATTAAATTAATTAAAATTAATTAAAAACCAATATATCTACTCAAAAACTATATAACATTTAATCACTCCATACTTTCTCTAAATATAATCTATCCACCTTCAACATTTAAACTTTACATAATTTTTTCTTACATTTTACACTTAAATTTTCCCTTCACTTTCTTCCCTCTCCAGTCTATACTTTCAGTAAAATCTTAAGTCAATAGTTCCTGCTTCACAGCTGGAAAAATAAAATAAAATCCCAATCTTAATTTTTTACATCTTTCAAAAAAACAAAAACAAAAAACTATCAATTCTTTACAAACATATAATAAACTAATTTCTTCCATTTCCATAATAAAGTCTCACTTCCAGCGTTTATCCATCTTTTGGCTTACAAAGCTTGCTAAGCATTCCCTGCATGTCTGTCGCTGCGGATCTCTTTGGCCTCGCCCCTCCCACTGACTCCAAAGGCTGTGGATATGTTATAGAGACTGTTTCTTTTTGTTGCTCTCTCTCTTTACGCCTATAAGCAGCACGGGTCATCCTTTGCTCCTTCTGAGGATCTTCTACCGATAATGACATGGCCCCAGGCAATTCCACAACAAGTTGCTCCATCAGATCTTCTTGTGCTTTAGATGTCGATGATGGTGACATATCAGCTTTCAGGACTGACAAATAAAAATCTTTGGCTTTTTGAACAGAGTTTAATCTGTGTCTGGTCCCTGCGAAATTTAATATAATACCCAAAGGAATTTCCCATCTGAAAGGTATCTGCCGCTTCTTTAACTCCTGAGTCAAAAATGTAAAGTCCTTTCTTCTTCTTAAAATCTTAGAAGGTATTTCTTTTAAAAGTATAATATCTTGTGCGGCAATTTGAAATCTCTGCTGATAAAAGAGCTGTATAATTTCATTACGACGTACTCTTGTGGTAAAATAAATAACCACATCTCTAGGTAGATTTCTTTGACGTGCAACCCAGGAGTTCACTCTAAAAAAAATTTCTATTTCTCCATAAATCACCTCTGGGTTGCAATTCAATACCAGGGCCAAAGCTGTAACAACTTCCTCTTTAAGTTTCTCTTGTGGGTCCTCTTTAAGACCCCTAATTCTCAGAGCAAATTCCAATTGTTTATATTGTAACATTACCATGTCATTTTGAAAAGTTTCCACTCCTTCCTCTACCTTTTCAAGTCTATCCTCCGTTCCTTCCATTTTCTCCACTAATTCATCCACTCGTCCCTCTACACGATCAATATGAGCTGCAAGTCCTTGAAAAATATGTGATAAATTTTCACAAAGTTCCTGATTTTTCTTATCCAAAAGTTCTTCTGTTTGTTTCAGAGCCTGTAATGAGGACTTGGCTAAAGCCTCTTGTAAATCTTTAAGTGTAATGGAAGGAGGAGGTGTTGGTGGGGGAGATCTAGGTTTTTGTTGTTGAATTTGCACCACAGGAGAAGAAATAGCTGTTTTAGGCAACGCAGGAACAGTACGTTTTGAAGCCATTCTGCCAAATTATTTTTTAAAAATCACCACAGCAAGTATAAACTTAAAAAGCTTGACTTTAAGTAAAAAAAAATTAAAATCCTTTAAAGTACATCCACAACCGGAAAGAAAGTAAAAGTTTTCTTTTCGTTAAAAAAAAAAGGAATGCTTCCGCGGCCATTTTCTTGTCACTTTCACTTATAGCAAGTAGTAAAAATCCCAATAAAATCTTCGAGTTAAAGTCACATTTTAACTGAAATAAAAATCCCCTGTCAGGTTCCGTCTGTTTCAAAAGTTACTCACAAGCAGATACAATGTAGCAGCAGTGGCAGCGACGTCTGGCTTCGCTCCAAGGAACGAAGACGCACCGAGCTGCGGAGAAGAGGTCCGGACTCCGGGGGAGTTCTCACCTTCATCCCCCCAGGATCGCTCCTGGGGGGACTAGGGAACTCAACCCCTATCCAGACCAAACTCACTTTCTCCCCTTCGCCCGGGGAGAAAGTTCCGAGCCGCAAAACAGCTGATCCGCACTGTTTTGACGGCTTTGACACAGTCCCGGGCTGGAGGCTGAAGAAAAAGCCTCCTTCGGCGATGCCTCGCCACCGGAAGCTCCCATTAACGTTTTTGAAGCTGCAGCACACTGCTGGCTCATACAGAAGTGGTTGTCCACTGGGATTCCTAGATCCCTTTTATGGTTATTGCTGTTGAGCCAGAAACCTCCTATTCTATACTTGTGCATTTATTTTTTCTTGACTAAATGTAAGACCTTACTTTTCTCATCACTGAATTGCATTTTGCTGGGTAGGGCCCAATGTTCAAGTCTGTCTGTCATGGTTCTGATAGATGAAACCAATTAAAAGAACTTCAAGGCAAGAGTTTCTTCCTCAAAGAACATTTTATTCAGGAAACAAAGTATCGACACCAAGACTGAGATTCCCTCCCCCAGATAAAAAGTAACAAGTTGCAATTCCCACCCCACAAAAGCTGTCATAAATCACATTCCCCAATTAGAGAAAAATGCAGGCTCTTCTCTCCAGCTCCTCAGCGCGCCAAAAGCTTATCAGAAAATCTCCTTGAGTTTCCACACTTCTGCATTGTTATGGCTAGCTAAACCCTCAAGCATTTACCCCACTCCCCTTCTACATCAGAACTCTAAAAGAACAGAAAAGGCACATTAAAAGCAAAGGTAAAATGGCTGCTGAATTTCAGTTGTCAGAGCGTGGACATCCATTGTCACAGCGTTGACATCTGGCCCCCTTTAACAGAAAGGAGTAGTGATTTAAACAGAAGCATAGGTGAAGGGTTGCCCTTTGGCTTATTTGGGTGTTTGTCATAGAATTTACAGATGAGCCTATTAGCTTTCACATCAATAGATTTTACCCATGTGGCGTCTGATAATGGATATACCTTCCACTGTACTAAGTACTGCAACTTTCCTTTATAAAACCTAGAATCAAGAATATGTTTTACTTCATAATGTGTTTGTCCAGCTATCACTAGGGGACCAGGTGCTTTCTTGGGAGGAGGTCGTAAAGTAGATCCCTGGAATGGTTTTAATAAACTGCAATGAAATACAGGGTGAATCTTTCCTAGAAGTCGTGGGAGTTTCAACTCCACCATGACTGGATTTATGATCCTGACAATGGGGAAGGGACCTAGGTATTTCAGTCCCAACTTCTTACTAGGCAATTTAAGTCATATTTTGTGGATAAATAAATCTTTTCCCCAATATGGAATGATCTCTGGGGAGACCTTTTTTATCAGCTTGCTTTTTATATGTTTCCGAGGCTTTTTTCAGCACGGTTTTAGTTTTGTCCCAAACTTCCCCCATCCTGACATCCATTGGTCAAGAGTCTGGGAGGTAGAGGGTCCTTGAGGATACTCAGGTATGGGGTTGAATTCTTTCCCTGTAGCAATCTTAAAAGGCGTGAAACCAGTGATGCTATGAACAGTGTTGTTGTAAGCCACCTCAGCGAAAGGGAGGAGGTCAGCCCAGTTTGTTGGTTGATAATCCACATAACACCTAAGGTACGGCTCATTGAGTTCACTTTTTCAGCCGCCCCATTTGTAGATGGATGAAAAGCCAATGACAACCCTTGTGATGAGCCAATTATTTTCAGGAAACCCTCCAGAACCTGGCTGTAAACTGCACCCCCCCCAACAGAGATTATTCGTTTTGGCGTGCCATGCAGCCTATAAATGTTTTTAAAAGGTACCTTATTTGTTTTGCTTTCGAATTTGTGGTAGGAACTAGAAAAGAAGGTAGGTGGCTATCAAGCCCTAGATCTAGTGCATGTGAATCTTTCTGCTCTAAAATGATCCTCACAGACTGTTACTGATAGCAGATAGAATTAAAAGGCCCTAATAATTGAATGAGAAGCTAAGAAGCTCCAAAATAAGGCTGGATTCTGACTATGATGCCATTATTACTTTTTGCCAGGAGATCCTAGAAAATTCCCTTTTTTTAATTTATAGTAAATATTTCTACTGCTTTCTTAGTAGTAAAATATCCTGAATGGTATATGGAATGGATCATCATTATATGGCTTAAAGTTTAAACTGCCTAACCAATTAAAATTTGGACTCAAACCATTCAGGATCAAATCAGGAATGATAGAAGACTTACTGACAGGTTTTACTCTTATATTTAATATTAGAGCAGATAATGCTGGTTGGAATAACTGAATAAGTTTGGTATAGCTCTGTAAGAATTCTCAGACCTACCCTCAATTATTATAGATAAAATCTGGGAAGCTATCTCAGAAAAAAGCAATTCAAGTTTTTGTTATTGTGTCCATTTAGTTTGGACTAGCCCTAAATTCTCCAAGGTGCCTGAAGGCAGNGACGAGAAGCAACGGATGGAAACTGATCAAGGAGAGAAGCAACTTAGAACTAAGGAGAAACTTCCTGACAGTTAGAACAATTAACCAATGGAACAACCTGCCTCCAGAAGCGGTGAATGCTCCAACACTGGAAGTTTTTAAGAAGAGACTGGACAGCCATTTGTCTGAAATGGTGTAGGGTTCCTGCCTGGGCAGGGGGTTGGACTCGATGGCCTCCAAGGTCCCTTCCAACTTTATTATTATTATTATTATTATTAAATCTAGTCCCATACTGACAATAGAGACTGATTCTAAAAAGAAATTATCAAATGCTCTTATGCTACTAAGATGCAAAGGAAATGGTCACTATCAGGTTGGCTCTTTGGACAAAATATGTATATGAAAAGAGTCCAATTCTTTGAGATTACAATATAAACCATCAAGGATGTTTTCTGATCAATTTAATGTGAAAATTCAGTGGGAACCAAAACAGTTCAGAATGTATGGCAAACTGTGTTGGATTCAGTTTCAGGCTAGGAGCTACATTGGGGAAAAAACAGCAAAAAGGAGGAATGTGGGGGAAAATACTTTGTACAATTTTGGAAACATAGAAATTGCTAATGCTGTTTTAATCAGTTTCTTATAATATTTTAAATGTTTTAATTACTGCTGTATGTTTTTTCTGCTGCTCTGATGTTTTAGAGCAGTGGTTCTCAACCTTTTTAATGCCGCGACCCCAACCGGTCGTAAGTCAAGGACTAAACTGGTCGTAAGTCGAGGACTACCTAACCGGTCGTAAGTCGAGGACTTTCCCTGCCCGGGAGCTCTGCGCATGCGTGGTTCCGCCCCCTGCGCCGGCCGAGGCATAGCTGGCAAGCGGCAGAGACGGAGCAGGCTGACCACCAGCTGGCCCAGCCCAAGGGAGGTAAGGCACCCGCCGGAAAAGGGGGAAAAAATGGCGGACAAAAAAAATGGCGACCCCCGTGAAATGGTCGATTGACCCCAAATGGGGTCCCAACCCACAGGTTGAGAACCACTGTTTTAGAGTGATTATTTTAACAATTACGTACTGTGAACCAGCTAATAGTTCCATCAAATAAATAAAGATAAAATTAAATACATGGAACATTTTGAAAGGGGTTTTTGAGTGCTAGGCAAACAAATTCTCCTTCCAATTCTTACTCTATCTGATGAAAGAAATATTTAGGCAATTTGTCCTCTTGCACTTATTTAAATACAAGGTGTCCAGGAATAAAGATCCTGTCTTTCAGCATACAGTGATCTCTTAACTGGTCCTCGTCTCCCTGATTTCTCATACTTCAATTAAATTCCAAAGAAATCACCATGAGGCCCTCTGCCAGATGAGCTGTTTCAGGAGGAGAACTATCATAATTGTGAATGTAAAATCCTGCTCTTGAGAAATTTATCCTTCTTGAGAAATTCAGAGAAATTATCTACCCAATTTCTCTTTCCACTAACCTGCTGGAAAATTCTGAAAAAGCTATTTATGCCCAGTTCTGCAGTTTAGCATATATATTAAATGTTGTAAGTTTATTCTGAGACATCAAAATTTTTTATTGAATGGTGTGTCTTAGTTCAGATACTTTTAATCATTCTGTTTGAAACCAGACTTTATATATTTGAAACCACACTTCCCAATTTTCCATAGCAAAGGATCCTAGTTGGGTATGTCCCTACAAAATATGAATTCCTTTGAAAAAACACAGCATCACCATGCAGTTTCCTTGTAGCTAACCTAAGTTGGCTATCAAACATTTTATCTGCAAGTTTTGAACAAGCAAGGTTTTTTTTTCCAATCTAACGCTTTCTTAATATGAACTGATACATATTGTATACACAATACAATAGACTGCCTTTTCTGTATTGAACATTCCTTCTTCAAACCAAATCTATCCTCATTTTTAAGGAAATCAAGCCAAACTTTTCCACAAAGGCAGACAGCTATTAAAGATATATTATTTCCAGATGCTTTGAGATTTTCCATATAATCAGAAGCCAACATGAGTTAATTGGAAAAATATTAACCCATCCAACACCAATGTCTATTGAAGCATACTACAGGCTGACTCAACTGTTAGTTATACCAATACGTCACAGTTGTTTGATTCATCTTGAATCAAATACTGCATGAAGATGTTGAAATCTCACCCACTTAGTAAAGATGAGATATTGGGGGAGAAAAGAATATAAAATAGGTGGTGGTGGGGAATGAAAGCCACCTGCCATTTTTAGTTAAGGCAGAATCAATATGTAATAAATATGCATGATTGGATGCTGTCTTATAGCCTGAAATTAGAATTACTTGCAATTCCTTGTGGAATACAGAAAGATCAATGACCCCTTAATATTAACTCCAAATATACGAAGTCACATTTTGCTTTTTGAAGTAGTATTCACAGCAGTTTTGTATTTCCTGGGTCTCCCATTAGAAAAAAACGTTCACAGATGTGGGCTAAATTCATCCTGAAAATATCTAGGTTAGTCCTCATCACAGGCATTCTCACATTAGGAAATCTTGTAGAATTACTCTTCAGGCAACAAGCTCAAGACAAACCATAATGTGGCTTAGTGTGTCATGTGAAGCAGACTTGTCTCTGATGAGTATTAATTTATTAGTGGGAAGCTTGAGCACAGTTTTCCAACAAAAAGATTTCATCCAATGCTTTACATGTTCAGCCTTTTTCTTACAGTTAAAGTGGGGGGAACTCTCAGGGTAAGAATCAGATTCAAATGTTGGGGAGCTGGTTCCTGCACTTTGCTTGTCTAATGGCCATAAAAGAACCGACGTAGCCAGGATTTTCTCTTCACAAAACCCTAGCAATGAAAGGAGCTAGTTCAGTAGTGAGATTCAGCCAGTTTGCACCACTTCAGCAGAACTGATAGCTAATTTTTTGTTGCCCAGGCCCAGAATGAAGTTCCGGAAGCGACATCCACACAGAGTACCAGTTGTTCACATATTTGAATCCCACCACTGAGCTAGTTATGCCCTCAATGCCAACCACTTGCTTGTTGCAGGTATCCAAAATATATCAGTGGCAACAAAGGTCTGTTCAGTTGCTGTTAAACACATTCAGCCAAGGAGAGCCCCACCTCACTAGATAAATGATTCCATGGTCAAACTGCTCTGACATTAGGACATTTTTCCTAGCACTAAACCAAAACTGCCTTTCTATAATTTAACACTGTACCGCAGATTAACAGAGAACAAGATGTGACCTTTAGTCAGATACTTGAAAAGCCCCCCTCAGTCATCTTTTCTGAAGACTAAACATATCCAGTCTACTCAGTCTCTCCTTCACTCATTCTTGCTGTCCTTATTTATAACTTGTCCTTAAAGAGCAGCCCCATTTAGATAGCCCCATTATATGCATTCAAGCAAGCAATTATTCTACATTCTATGTTGAAAGCTTTTTAGTTGTGCTACGAGGAGGAGGAGGATCTTTCATTTAGTCACCAAGATCTCACCTGAGCTGGAATCTTGAAATCCTATGGAAGCATTTCTGGGGATTTTGCTTAGCCCATGGATATAATCCTGAGAAAACATGGGTTTTGACCATTCCTTGTGTGTTCAGTACCATATACAAAGGAATCACCTTAACAGGGCCAGAACAGAGCAAAATCCACTACTTGACTTATACTCTTAAATGCAGCCTCATTTTTTACAGCCATAATCTATTGCTAAGTCATGTTTAGCTTCTGCTCAACTCCACTATACTTTGTATATGCATTTTGTCTAAACTGCATAGTACTATATACTTCTACATCTATTTTTTCTTCTGAGTGACATATTTTACATTTGTCTTAAGTACATTTAATTCTGTCATGGACTTAGGACTATTAATGGCTCCTAATTGGGTTAGCAATATATTATATTATATTATATTATATTATATTATATTATATTATATTATATTATATTATATTATATTATATTATATTATATTATATTAATTATATTATATTATATTATATTATATTATATTATATTATATTATATTATATTATATTATATTATATTATATTATATTATATTATATTATTATATTATATTATATTATATTATATTATATTATATTATATTATATTATATTATATTAGAACAAACAGTAGGAGTCTTTGTAAACATAGCTGGGGAAAAAAACAAATGAGCAAGGACAATTGTATTCAAGTCCTGCTTCTGGTCCTCCATTTGGCAAGTGGAGAACCAGCATGGGCTCAGGGTGTTGGACTAGATAGGTCTTCCAGTTTGATCCATCAAGGTCTTATTTTTTAAAAATGTTCTTAGAATTGATTATGCTGCTAACATCTATTCTGAATTATACTAGAGGTAATTTAAATACTTACTTCAGAGCCACCGTAATGTGATAATGATGGGAACCTCCAGTCCCTGTCTTGCCTTGGTTTCCAACTAATTTACTGCCTCTTTCTCCAAACTAAGTGGCCATATCATCTATATAAATAAAAATGTAAATGTTCGTTTGTTCAAAATCTTAAATCTCCTAAAGTTCTTCACCAATTGCTTTGAAATTTTGACACAACGTTGCATTCGAATATGCGCGTGTTTTTATATACCTACTATTATATAGATGTCACACCTGTGACAGGTAAAAACATGCTTTTTTTGAAAAACAGCACCATCTGTTGGACGTAAAAGCAAACCAGACAATCTCTATATCTGCACAGACAATGGAACAACAAAAAATATTGTATACCCACAAGCATTGTGAAATTAAACATATTACAAACGTGCGCTTTCTCTTTTCTTTCTTTTCCATTTAACCAGACTGAGCCACAGCAACGCGTGGCTGGGTACAGCTAGTTTTAAATAAAATTAGATGTTCATACATAGGTTTGGCTGTATTCTAATAATATTTTTGTCCCCTTAAGGATAATTAAGAAAACTATCATTCAGATAACCTTTCTTTCCTGATTTGCCTTTTCTTTTCATACATAATACTCATTTTGCTGAGATTCACTATATTTTCTTATTCTAGGGTATTTTGTAATATGAAAATATTTTAATTATTGCCATTGCAGAACACAGATCAAGTCTCTTCTTCAAATAACAGGATGACTAGGCTGGTTCATCAGATAACTTTTGAGCATAAAGATTTTGGATCAAAGTTCTAAAGGGAGGATTTGTGCTCTAAAGGAACCGTGTGTTCTGCAGAAAATATACAGAGCTCTGTAGCTAAATAGTATTTGAAGTGATTCATTTTTCATGTTAAAGTTGTGGAGAACATTGTCCTGAAGCAGCTGAGTGTGCTTAAGCAACCGGCTGCAGAACCAAGATCTGCAGCCAAGAGTGCTCTGTGGCTCTTTCTGAGAAAACCCTTTCCTTCTGAAGACAGCTGGGATCAAGCCCAGCTGTGATTCCTTCAGGGAAAAAAATATGTGTCCTTGATGTCTACCAGATGTTAAAAAAAAAAAACCCTCCCAAATGTGGTTAAAAAAAACCCCAGCAAAAATCATGCCATTATCACTAGGACATAATGCTTAAAAGAAAGTTTCTTAGATAGTTTTTTTTTTTTTACAAAAAAGGTGGAAAGGCCTGAAATGTTAAGCCTCTCTGTGCTGTTTAAATGTTATGTTTCATGTTTAAAAGTTCATGCTCCAAAGAACCCAAGGAGCTTTGTAAAATAATAAGTTGGCTTCATCCAGAGCTTGAGTAGCAGAATTATAGCTTAGGAGGGTCTTTTCTTTTTCCTGCTATAATTATCCAGATAACTACCATGAGAATAAGGGTTGAGGGCAGGAGAGACTCAGAGGGATGAAACTGAATTCAACAAGGTTCTTGCCACTTGATCCTGTGCTATATATTGTACTTCTCCAAAGATCTTTGCACAGTATATTTAAAAAGTTACATTTCTTGGATTTCTTGCTCCCCCTAATGGAAGAGGAGTGTGTCCTTGGCTGTCAAAGAACTTGGCCTAAATTGTATTGACCTTGAATGAGTATTCTGTAAATTCTATGTTTTATGTTCTAGTGTTAACTAATATACATCCCTTTTCTGAGAAGGGCCAAGTCTAGATCCAGCTTCCTGCTGAAGTTAAGCTAAAATACTTTTGTTTTTTTACTTTTGTGGGACACTTTTAGAAAGAGGCAAATGAAGCAAATCTGTTGTACCAACAATATTCCTGTCTTGAGCCTTACCATTTAATTTTCCCGATGTCTTTATGATATATTGGTTAAAGACTTTAAGTTACTTGGTGGTGTAAAAGTACTATTTAATATGTTATGGAATTTTAGTTATTCAAATTCTATTCAGGAAATTTTCTCAAATTTCATTTTGGTATCTATTTGTTTAAATATAGCATCTACTATATGAAACCAGCAGGTACCAATCTAACATGGGAAATGGATTCCTTTAATATGTATGAATTAGATTTTAATGTTGGATTTGGTACAGTTAAGATTCCTGCTACATTTTCAACAACATACAAAATTCTTGGGGACCATTTAAGTAATTTGTTCTTCCCTAACACCAGACATTTTTCTTTTTCCTTTTTTTATAAATGTTTTATTAATTTTCTATTTTCACAAACAAGTGCCCAATAGGCAACGTGATGACTGAGTCCATTAGTAATTCTGTAGTACATATAAGCTTCTTCAAACTAAGTCCGATATTACACCCTCCAGTACATCCTCTCTTCTTCTGGTAATAGACATTTTTCCGCACTAAGCAAATACAATTCTTATTATTGTTAGTAAATATACAATTGCATATTAACATTTGTTACATTTTTCTAATAATGTCAATAATATCAGTTTAATATATCTTTTCTAACCAAAGCATATCTTAATTGCATTTGCACTCAATTTCCATTTATTTAATCCATATCCTATTTTTGCTTTTTTCAATTTTAGTTTCCCATCCATGTTCAAAGTATCCCAATCATTTATAATTTCAAAACAAGTTATATTTGGGCAACCAAAAGCATCCCTAATTCAAAGTTCTTAGCATATTCTTATTTCCCTTTTCATACCAAAATATAATATTCTGATTAGTAATCCTAACTATCTAATTATAATAATACTTCTATTTCTAACAATCTATTCTTAACCATATTCATAAATCTAATTAGTAATATAGCATCCCCTCTAATAGGTCAAAGTTTCTGTTTCCTTCAATCTTACTCTAGCTTTCTTCCTTTGCCAACTAACTTTCCAAGTCAGTGCATTTGGATCATCAAATAATTCTTCCTCTATTTTTGTATTTATTATTTGAAACAAGAAAAACAATTTGATTAAAGTATTTTTGGAAGAACTAGCCTGTTGTATTCATTAAACAGCCTCCCTCCTTCTCCAGTTCCCCACAGTTCTGTTAATGGCTTTATCTTCCATTCCATCAGCTCTTCTTCCTTATCATCCATTATGTTCTGAAACCTTGGTTTGTAAAATGTCTTTTCCATGTCCAATATTATCATTGTATCTTCTAAGTTTTCATTTATCTGAATCTGGTCATTAGTTTCTTCCTTTAGATTGTCAATGTTTGTGTCAGCATTCTCTAGTTTTCCTTCTATTTTCTGGGTTGCTGGTTCCTTTTCTGTAGTTGTTTTCTGAATTTATAGATTTAAATTAGAAAATTGTTCTTTTACCTTCTTTGTATTAGTTTTAATCTGATCACAAGCTAAAGCAATTGTTTTTTGTATTAATTTCAACATGGAATTTCTTTTTGTGGTTCATCAGTATTTTGTTGGTGATATGGCAAACTAAGGCTACTGGGAACAGATGTTAAAGATGGTGTTTTACTATTTAAAGCTGAGTATGAAACATCCATTTTATTTTATTTTTTTGTAAGTAGCCTTTATAAAGTTATCCAACCAACTATCCATTTCTAAACCTCCTTTAAGCAGATATAAGTAGAATTTAAATTTTTCTGTCCAGTAAGAAATATATCCTTTCTGTCCAGGGAGAAAAAAAGAACCATTGAAGGTTGTTTAACTATCAAGATTTATATTCCAAAGTGTTCCATATATTTCTTCTACAAGAAAATAAATCCACAGTACAGTTCTGAAAGTCAGTATTTGTATTAAAAATTCAGAAAGGCCAAGTTTAGAATAATATTATCATCTCTGTCACACAGATAAGCAGCTCCCAAGCCTGCCACTTTTTTCTCAGCTGCAATTCTCAATAGTAAAAGCTTCCAAGGCCAGCCAAAGTCTTATCTAGTTCTGGGCTTCGAACCAGATTTCTTTTAGGCATAAATAAGTTGTAGTGCCATAATTCACCACTAGATATTATCAACACTGTTTTTCAGTTTTTACATCAAAAACTTTTCAAGTCTTTTTTTTAAAAAAAAAAAAGTTCTTAAAAACACTTTTAGTACCTAAATTTTCAAGCTGTATATATATATTGGAATACACACACAGACCGGATCCTGCACTACGAGAGCAACCATCCAATGGCACATAAGGTAGCTGCATCCGAACACTGTTTAAAAGAGTGGATACCCATTGCAGCATGAGGGCGGTGAAAACCAAAGAATGGGCCTACCTTCACCGCATATGTAAACAAAATGGATACCCGAGAGATTTTATCCAACGGTGCTGCAAACGCCATGGACATCGAACAATACACAACAGACCAATAATTACGACCTGGGCAACGCTCCCATATATTAACGGCGTATCCGAAGCAACAGCATGGATACTTGCACCTGACAATGTCAATGTGGCACATAAACCAAATCAGACATTGCATACCAAAGTAATGCGCCCAAAAGATCCACTGCCCAAAGACGATAGATCATCTATAGTCTACAAGATCAATTGCAATGGCTGCCATTGCAATTATATTGGGGAAACTGCAAAGCGACTTAAGACCAGGATCCAGGAACACGAACTGGCTGTCAAACGACATGAACAGCATTCCCAGGTGTGGGCACATATGGCAGACAACAACCACATCTTCAACTTTGCGGGTGCAGAGGTTATTGCCCAGGACTCTATGAAGGGTGGCCGGCTATTCAAAGAGGCCTGGTTGTCAGGTCAATATTCAGTTAACCGATATATAGAACTACTACCAGCTTATCAAACACTGAGGGAGTGCGAACAATGACGCAAAAAATCAGAACGAGTGCAAAGCATACCATCCATACACAGGATGAATGAAGACAGGAGAAATCTAGAATGCCCACCTATGGAATGACATAGAGGGATGGAGGCACTGACATGTTCCGATGCAGGATCAGGGAGGAGATGACGAGCTAGCAAGATCAGGATAAAACATGTATTGGAGGAAATATCGCCAGACGGAACCACGCGACAATTTACAGAGGTTACTGGACAAGACAGCACAAGGGGTGATCCTGCAACGACTCTGAGCAATCGTAGGCAGCGGAACAAAAGAACGCAAAGAGGGCTACCTATACGCGGGATGAGTGAAGATAGGAGTGATCTGAGACGCTCACCCATGGAGCGGCATGAGACCTCAGCGGGTGGAGGGATGGAGGTATCAACTCGGTCCGTTGTAGGATTGGGGGGAGATGATGGGCCGGTGTGATTAGGACAAGACGCAGGATGGAGGAAACTCCTCCAGACGGAACTACCTGGCAACTCACCGAAACTACAAGACGAGGGGACAGAAATGGTAATCCAGTGGTGACACTGGGTGGCTGCACGCGGTGGAATGGATGAGCACAAGGAACATCACTTACTTGCAGGGCAGAGGGGAATGGGAGGGGCTCGGGACGCCCACCCATAGAGCAATATGAGATCCCAGCAGGTGGAGGGATGGAGAGACGGATGCGGCCCGCTGTGGGATTGGGGGAGAGATGGGAGGCCAGTGCAGTTAGGGCAACACGCAGAATGGTGAATACATCCCTGAATGGGACCATGCTGCAACCTGCCGAAGCTGCCAGACGAGATCCAGCAATAACTCTGGTTGGATGGGCGGGGCAAGTGAGGGGAGGGAGGGTGCCAGGAGTCAAGCAGATGCAGATGAGTTCGGCACGATTATGAACCACACAGCTGATTGAGGGAGAACAAGGGGCGGGTAGAGCGATCACGAGGTCTATGACCGGATCGCTAAAACAGCTGGCCATATAAGCAGTTCTTCCGACCATCGACTTTTTACTCTGATGATGTCAGCAGAGGACTGATGAAAGCTTATGAATAAAACAGTTTGTTTTATTCATTTATCCCGGAGTTCAGTGATTTTGTTATAGTTTTGATATGAATATACCTGGAATTTGAGTTTTTAAGATAATTAGTATCAGAACCAGGGGCCCATGCAACAGCAAAGAACTACGACCAGCAAGGGGAAGGAATCCCCAACACGATCTGCGCAGGAACTAATGATGGGAGGTGGGGTGCTACACATGCAACAGGGGGGGATGGCCATAGGACAGGAAACATTGGAAGACCATCCCATGGCAACAGGTATCCAACCACGCCCACAGTGGGCAAAGAGAGTGACAACAGGAGAGGCGAGGATCCCTGAACTCACGAATATGCAGACGGATGCGAGACAGCTAGAAGCAATACGGTTAGCGGGGGCAGGTAGACCAGTAACGCGCTCCATGAGCAGAGCGCAAAGGCAGTTAGTCTTATAAGCAGGCTTTTGAACCTCCAGCATTCCACTCTGTGTTTCCTGGAACTCCTGAATTCTACAAGCTACATTCAGGGATTCTAGAGACAAATTCTGTTTATATTGTACTACTGCAATATTAATTGTAACATTTAGTTCTAATAAAATATATTACGTGAAATATTTATTAATAAATTCCACATTTATTTTTTACTTTGAGAAGAGTTCCTTGGGTATCCAAAGTTTGAAGACTTGTAAAATATTGTTTCTCAACCTTAGCAACTTTAATAGGTATGGACTTCAACTACCAGAATTCCTCAGCCAGTGCTCACTCAGGCATACAACTGTCACCAAAGGATTAATAGCTAGATTAGGACAACCACAACCTATGAATATTTAAGTGCAAGTGGAATTTTTCTAAGACATAGATAACGTCTTCACCTTTCAGTCTCTCTACTCTACTGCCATTAGATCCTGATGCATACAAACTTAGTTTGTATTGTCTATCTACAAGAAAATCAAAATAAAGCTGTCTAAATGCTGAAAACAAAAGTTTTCTTTTCTAACCTTATTCCTGCTCTGTAGTCCTTCCATAATTATAGAAAGCAAGGCCCCACAATGTCAGAATACATTGCAGACAAATCTATTTGTATCTTACTTTGTTACTAAATTAGGCCTACCACATCTGGCTTGCAAAACTCTGGAGGCCTAGTAGATGGCAGGAAAAAAGGACTTTCCCCATTATTGCTATTTAATCTTCTCTTCTTTAAAACAAGCAAAAGAGTAAATTCATGTGCAATATGAAACTATAGAATGATCGATTTGATTTTGCTTAACATGGCATCTGAATGCAGCCACTGTAGTTTGTAAATCTTGATGCTGCCTTAATATGTTCTGTGAACCCAGCCACCATGGCTTATATAATAAATTGTGAAAGTCTAATATATAAACTCAGTAAACATCTATCAAATACTGGTAAGTCATTATAGAATGTTGTACAGCTAGTCTGCAAATGGAGGGAGAGCTATGTTTGTTTCTGAGTAGCCACTATTCAAATTTAATAGTTTGTTATTACACAGGTTTGCAATTGTTCGAGTCTTTCATCTTCGACATTCTTCTGATGCTACACTACCTACATTTTAGCTTTCCATTACATCTATGCAAACATCCTGCATGTTGGAAAACACACCATTACAGAGTTCATATTCCTAGAGTGGGTTGTGATCTAAAAGCCTAGTGAAAGTATGGATACCAAGTCTTATGTCTCCGTGCTAATATAGAAAGGCAGATAAGAAATAATTTTGCAATTAAAGTCAGAGATGCTTCAGTGCAAATTCAGAGCCTCTAGTCTAGAAACATGCCCCTCTACTTGAGGAAGGTAGAAGAACAACTGTATTAAAAAGAGCCATTTCCAAGGAGGGGCTGAAAGTTCAGATCCAGCAGAGGCCGCCCGTCCCCTCCCCTCCCCTCTGGAAGGGTTGCTCTGGCCCCTTCGACGTCCACGGCCGACGCTGCCGCCTCCTCCCTTTCAGTTCCCTTGCCTTCCTACGCTTTCCGAAACTCAGGGACAGGATAGAAACTTAACAAAAATTACCAACTAAAAGAAACCGGGTTTGAACTTTCTCTCGTTGCGCTTCTTTTGCATTTTCAGATCTCACCGAATGCTAACTCAGCTCCGTGGAAGATGAAGTTAGCCTGCATCTTCCTTATTTTCCTATTTCAGGACTGTTTTCTAATAAAGAGGGTTCTCGCTCAGGGATCAGAAATATCCAACAGAGTAATAGCCTTCCAAGGTAAGAATATGTTTCTATGTTTCTAGTTTCTCCAGTTATGTGCCTACTTTAATGGACTGAAAAGATGAATCTGTTAATCGTAACCCAGCGTCACCTTTGCCGTACTCTTTCAGTAAAGATTTTTGATCGTGATACTTTGTTTAAACTTTTCCTTATATACGATTTTTACAAACAGAAGATTAGGTGCAGGGTAGCAACATGCATCCCCCCATGATAAATAAAGAATATCCGTGGTACAGTTTTTGGAGAGAGGTAGAGAACTTTCTGTGCCCCACTCACTATAATATAAAGGCGAGCCATATGTAAAGAATATGCGTTTGGTAGGCTTTCGAAATATGTGCAATATGCATGCCTTGCAAGATTTTGATTTCAATGATCAATTGAACAGCCACGACAAGTAATTTTAGTGATACTTTATACTGAAGAAATAGGCAGAACTGATAAGCAAAATAAAGAACATTATTTTATAGAACAAAAAGCATCTCTTTGAAAAAGCTTTGAAAAAGCCCTGAAAAACAATGCAGAAAAGTGACCGGTTTTGAATTATGGATAGTAAAGTAAAAAGGGGAAGGAGAGAAAATGTTTCCATTCTTGTTTGTCCTAAATATAAAGTCAAAGGAGTAGAGAAGAAATAAATAAGAATATTTTTCTGTAAGTATATTTTTAAAAAGTACATTTAACATAGTCAATGTATAATGTATCATATTTGAGTAACTACTGCAAACTTTTAGAAATCAACTTTTCCAGTATACAACTGGAATGTGTGATTTTTACCTGCTGATTTTGAAGGTTGTGAATTTTGTGAAAAGATTGTAATAGGCCACCCATGTAGGCAAACATAATCTTAAATGCATGTAGGATTTTGCCCTGCTGAGACGGCAGTCAGCCAATACAGCCCCTATTCTCCATTGTTAGGTTTCTACCCATATTAACATCCCCATCATTCTAGTGATCCTCTCAATTATGTTTGATGCTGGAGGTGAAATTACATTCTCTTAAATTATGTAAATTCCTTCAAGTAGGTTTTCTTTTCTTTCCTTTCCCTGTGTTTCCAAAGCTCCTTGTGTTATTGCTTGCATACCTAGATGCATTATCTTACAAATACGTAGATTATGTAGTGATTATTCTCCTACTAGTTTTCTAAGGGTGGAGTGAGGCTAAGAGACCCTGGTTTGTCTAGGCCACCAAGTGACTTCAAAACAAAAACAAGCCTATATAATTCATTGATGAGGTTGCATTGATGAGTAAGCCCCAGGAAACAAAGGAGGTCTTAGTTTTGAATAAATCTGTAGTGTTCTGTGACTACAGTTTCTTTCCATGTATCCTGATGCATTGCAAACTTTCTGATGAATCTTTTAATGTAAACATGTTAACATTTTATTTCTAAATTGCCCATTTCTTAATTTTAACAGATTGCCCGGTGGATTTGTTTTTTGTCCTGGATACCTCTGAGAGCGTTTCCTTAAGGGTAAAGCCTTTTGGTAAAGCCAACGTTGACAAGATCAAAGCATTCACTAATCAATTCATTGATAAATTAAATGACAGGTACTTATTGTATACTCAAGATTTCTTGAATGTGGAAGTCATTGTAAAAAGCATTATTATACTGATTTCGAAAGCTCTTTCTCTTGGCCACCCTGCCCTTTCTCTCTCTCCCTCTGTCTCATACCTCTAACATGCACACATGTGCACAGACATGCGCACAGGAAGAAGAGATAGTGATTTGTGGAGAGGCCATTATGGAAATCAAAATGGGCCTACAATGTCTGGGCAGTCGGAGACTGCAGAAGCCTGCACAGAACTACAGAACAGCATTTGGATGGATGTTAGTATTTTTCAATTATTGTAAAAGGATCTGACATTTTCCGAAGAATTAGAATAAGCAGTACTTTTGCATTCATTCTTACACTCTAATTAGCAAATAATGGTGATAATGTTCTAAAATGTTTCTTCAAAAAGTTCCCTAGTCATTAATTTCCATTTCTTTTACAGAGTTTGCTGTTTCCATAGATTCATTAAAACGCACACCCAAGAAAACATTTTTTTTCATATATTCCTGGAGCCAATTTTTTACTGTTGTAGTTCCTTTCTGAGTTGGAAGTTGTGTTGAAAAATGTTCAAGGGAGCTGAATTTTAAAGTCAGGAGGCAGCAATAGAAACAATTTTTAGAAGGCAATTGTAGTAGAAATTCCAAATCGTATATTTTAAAATAGTATATTTTATCCTGTTTTGGATTTGGCCAGATCCTAACCACATAACCCTACTTAGCTTATTACTTATTTTTTCACTATTTAGGTGGCCAACATAATATTAAAATGCAACAAAACCAGCTCATAATAAAAAAATATTACTGTGTTATGAGAAGAAGTAGTCTCCCTCCAAACTGCATTTGGACTTTCCACAAGTTTATGGACAATTTTGATGATTTTTTGGGCTGAATAAAAGCAGTGAGTCTACAAAACATTGGTCCTGTATTTTTATGTTTACTTTTTGAGTGGGAAGGAAAGGAAAGAGCTGAACAACTAAAAGAGGCAGATCAGTTCTGGGGAGCACCCTAATGGAGCAACCAGGGCCAAAGGTGGTGGTAGGTACCCATCAGATATCTGTATTCTTCTCTGGGGGTTATGGAAGAGATCTAACGCTTTGGCCAGAGAAGAGACAGCATATATTAGGGGACCATTTTCAGATGAAGAAAATCTGAATTATGCTTTCCATTGGTGTGAAGAAAACCTCTGAATAGGGTCAAGCAAATGAATCACTCTACTACCATCAGTCTGGTTCCATGCTGCAAAAGCAAAGTCTTATATTTCCTCTCAGGAAGCAGAAGTCACAAAATAGCAATCTGAATGCCACTACAGGACATCAACCACAATGATTAGTGCTGCTAGCATTTGATGGAGCCTGTACTGGAGTCCTGAAGTAACTCTTGACCAATCTCAGCAGACGCGTCCTGTACGGGCTCAGCTGCAGTGGACAGAATCATGTATGGAATAGTCAGGCGACTTGCCTTGCAGTGATAGAAAAAAATTGGCTATTGTCTGGTTTCGTCATTGCTCATGCTGAAGATGAGGTGCATGTTCCCTGGGAATATCACATCATTGCTGAAGTTCTGCCTCATTGTGGAGCCTCAAAAGCTAAGAAAAGTTTATTCACTTGCAGAATGATTGCTGGAAGACATTTCACTATAGAACTGAAAATATAGGCTGCTATAGGATAACCCAACAGATCCAGCCTTACACAACATCTTCTGATTTGAACTGAGGAGGAGGTGCCTCCTGGGCTGTACAAATATATTCTTTCCTGTGGAATGAACTGCTATAGTTCTATAACTTTACATCCATATTCTTCATCCATATTCACTGTCCTGAGTCGTCCCACTTTCTCATTTTTCTCAGATTCCTGTTTACCAGGAATCTATTAAAACAAATAATATTTTACTATAACTGAGGCAAAAAAAACCTGTCCACTCATCCTCTCCCTCTTTTTTTTACAGATACTATCGGTGTGACCGAAATCTAGTGTGGAATGCGGGCGCCTTACATTACAGTGATGAGGTGGAACTGATCAAGAAACTTACCCGGATGCCCAGTGGGCGAGCAGACTTGAAGAACCGTGTGTCCTCAGTAGAGTCTATTGGGAAAGGCACCTATACTGACTGTGCCATTAAGGCAGGGCTTGAGGAACTACTCATTGGGTAAGTGGGAGCCATAGTTTCTTATGGCATGAATAGAGAGAAGGAAAAATGTGTGTGGAGGTTCGCACACCTTTAGAAGACAGAGAGACCTTAGTCATTGCTACCATCATTCTTTTTTTTATAACAAGTTTTTATTGGTTTTCCAGTTTTACATTTAAATATTTGGAAAGTAGCGTGGTGATTGGGTAATCAATAGTACAATAACAAAATCTTTAGTACATATCTCAGGTTACATCATCAAAAAAAATCCTTCTCTATTTCCCTTAACATTTGCTATATCATATTTAAGCTAGTAAAATTCTAATTATAACAAGCTCAGTTAAAACATTTATCATTATATTTTACTTATACATATCCATATCCTGTATTAAATTTTACCTAATTTTTAATTTGAAATTACAATATTCCAATTTAACCTTTAATATCCATAGTGTTTAAATTTCAGGTAACCCAAATTTCCTTTATTTCACTATATAAAAATTATAATATCTAAAATACACCTATTACTTACTTGGATATATTCTTATTTTATTTCATAAACATTTTCTATTTCTCATCCTGATACATCACTACTTACTAATAGAGTATCCTTCATTGTCTCAAATCCATCATCTATGTTATCTGGGCTAAACAATAATTCGAAGCTATTCCCTAATAATTTTCATTTCCCTTATAAATCTAAATCCTCATTAGGCCAATTAATCCCTTATTTTTTATCATTTTCCAACAATAATTAACTCTAGTAACCGTATTTCCCTTCATCTCAAAATCTCCCTTCAGCCCATTAATTGAGACTTTAGGATGCTCTCTAATAAATCAAAAGACCCCATTTTTTAAGTCTAACTCTAGCTTTCTTTTTATGCCAACCAGGCTTCCATACCAATGCCTTTAGATCATCAGATGGATCTCCATTCTTGTGCATGTTACTTGAATCAAAGGAGACCATCTAGTGATCAATTTTCCAGAGGAATTGGCCCATTTATGGTCATTAAGTTGTCGCCCTGGTAACCCAGATCCCCATATTTGCTCTAACATATTTGTCTTCAGTTCAGTCTGGTCTTCTTCCTCAGGTTTCTTCTGGTCTAAATAAAAAGTCATGTCCAATTTTATGGTGGTTGTTTGGTTGTCAAGGTTTTCAGTAAGCTGTACTTGTTGATCTTTAGCAGCCTCCATCTTGGTATTACTTCCGCTTCTGATGTTTTTTGGGTTGTAGATTCTTTAGTTGCAATCAGGATTTGGTTGTCTAGATTTTCAGTACGTTGTACATGTTGTTCTTTAAAGTCCTCTGTCTTGGTATTAATTTCTTCCTCTTCTGTTGTTTTTTTAATTAATTTCTTCCTCTTCTGTTGTTTTTTGAATTGTGAGTTCTTTGGTTGCAATCAGGGTTTTGGTTTGTAGATTTAAGCTGGTGCCTTTGTCTTTCAGTCTAGCTTTAATTATCTCAGTAGCTTCAAGAATTTTTTCAAGTATAAGTTTGTAATTAAGTGAAATTTGTTGCTGGTCCTCTTCCATTTCTGATGTAGTTATAGACAGTCCTTTAGTAAAGGCTATTTACTAAGCGAAAGTCAATAAGTATTCGCCTCCACAGTCCTAAAAAGCAATTTCACCGCCCAGCTGTTCTCTCAGCTTTTAATCTCTTTAGATAATGCCAAGGACAGATCTGGGCTATGAGCAGGTCTTTTTGTCAAGAATATTCATTTGCTGTACCACGTTTCACCACAAGATGTCCTTGATAGCATTTGAAATCTTTTTCAAATCCTAGGCTAGGTTTTTATCCAGTTTAAGTTCTTTTCCATCTTTTTTACAAGTTGATAGAGGAGCAAATCCCTGTGAAAGTAGGAAATTTTTGGATCCCAAAATATCAAAAAGAAGCAAATCCAATTATTTAGTAGTTCTTTTCAAGGCTTTATTTTCCCAAGTAATCAGATGCCATCATTTTAGAGGGTGGGAGGAAAGCGTTCCCTTCCCTCTCTCTTCGCAGGGGAAAGAAATTTCAAGAAGCTTTTAACAGGAAAAATACTTAGGGTAGAAAGAAAGTAGGATCTCACCCAATTCCTCTGTGGTGTTTTCGAAGTGCATGTTAGTAATTTTGGCCTCAGCTGGTAGTGGCTTGGTGGTGGGCCATGTTAATGGTCGGTCTTTTCCCCGTCAGTTTAAAGAGTTGCCCGGGATCAAACAGAAGACCTTCCGTCCTCCGTGATCGCCTGGGAGTCGTCTTCACGCTTGTCGCCTCTCCAGGGCGACTTCCGACCCTTTTCATGGTCCCCCGGTGGGAGAAAACCGGATGGCGGAGGGAGCGATTGCCCCGCACATTTTCCAGCGCCGCGATCGCAAACCAGAAGCCATTGCTACCATCATTCTAACCCTAGAGGCCCAGCACCTATAGTAAACAAGAGACTTAAGAGAGAATTCCAACTACAGTATATTCGTGCAAAAAAATAAATAAAAAATAACCAATAGTGTTTGAATTTCTGTGGGTGCTCCATCACAAGAGGTTTTTAAAAAGGGATTGGACAGCCATTTGTCCAGAATGACATAGAGTCTCCTGCTTGAGCAGAAAGTTGGACTAGGTTGGACTCCAAAGTTCCTTCCAACTCTTATTCTGTTATTCTGTTCTTTGTGGATAAGCTTGGGATACTTTACATAGTATTTGTTTTATAAAACTTTAGTTTTTATCAGTACCAGTTTTCATGTTTTTAATGTACTTCCATCCCCTTCCTCTTACACATTATAGATATGTACACTTCCTTTGGAAATGTCAAAATCATTTGACCCTAGATGATCTTAAGAGGATGTCCACTAAAGGATCATTGGGACAAGGCCTGGAGCAAGCCCAATTTATAATGAGATTAGCTCTTTGGGACTGGGAGGGGGCAAGATGGGAGACTAACAAATTTAATAAATATTTTTTTAAAATGCAGAAGAGACAGCTGTTTTGCACATTTCCACAAACCTTTTTCAGGAGCTGAAACTTAAGTATTTCAGTGTTTACATTGAAATGTTTACAATAATATGCCATGTTTCAAGGTGAGCAGCAGGGTGTCTCTGCATCCATAAATCTCATCTGTAGCAAAATGAGAATAATTTTTCATTGTTAAGATGTAAGCGTACAGCCATCAATAACATACATATTTTCCATCAAATTTGTATTCTCCTTCCCAGCAGAATGATGCTTTTATATGGAAGACCCAGGCAGTCTTTCATGGAGGAAGCAGTTCTTATGTGAGCTTTTATATGTGAGTCAATGAGTGAAATGGAGTTTTTCTCTGTTAAAAGAGGAAACATTCATGTCCTAGGTGAAATGTTGAGTTGGAATGTATTCCATCTCTGCATGTATCTGTTTATCTGTTCACAAATTAAATACCGTATTTTCCGGCGTATAAGACGACCGGGCGTATAAGACGACCCCCAACTTTTCCAGTTAAAATATAGAGTTTGGGCTATATCAGGGGTAGGCAACCCAAAACACTCAAAGAGCCACTTGGACACGTTTCCCACCGAAAACAAAACACTGGGAGCCGCAAAACCCTTTTGATATCTAAAATGAAGATAAGACTGCATATATCCTTTTTTACCTTTATGATATACAGTATGTGTGTGTGTATAAAATAAAGGTAAAAAAGGATATATGCAGTGTTATCTTCATTTTAGATGTCAAAAGGGTCTCTCTGTGTGTGTCTCTTTCCTCTCTCTCTCTTTCCTTTCTTTCCTCTCTTTCTTTCTCTTTCCTCTTTCTCTCTTTCCTCTAACTTTCTCTCTCTCTTTCCTCTCTCTCTGTCTCTCTCTCTTTCCTCTTCTTTCTCTCGCTCTTTCCTCTCTCTGTGTCTCTCCCTCTTTCCTCTCTTTCTCTTTCCTCTCTTTCTCTTTCCTCTCTTTCTCTTCTCTTTCCTTTCTCTCTTTCCTCTCTTTTCTCAATCTTTTTTTCTTTCCTCATTTTCTCTCTTTCCTCTCCCCCTCTTTCTTTCTCTCTTTCCTCTTTCTCTCTCTTTCCTCTCCTTCTCTCCCTTTCCTCTCTTTTTCTCTTTCCTCTCCCCCTCTCTCTTTCCTCTCCCTCTTTATCTCTTTCTCTTTCCTCTCTCTTTCCTCTTTCCTCTCTCTTCTCTTTCTCTCTCTTTCCTCTCTTTCTCTCTTTCCTCTCTCTTCTCTTTCTCTTTCTCTCTTCTCTCTCTTCTCTTTCTCTTTCTCTCTTTCCTCTCTCTTTCTCTGTCTCTTTCTCTTTCTCTTTCCTCTAACTTTCTCTCTCTTTCCTCTCTCTTTCTCTCTTTCCTCTCTTTCTCTCTTTCTCTTCTCTTTCTTTCTTCTTTCTCTCTTTCTCTTTCCTCTTTCTCTCTCTCTCTTCTCTTTCTCTTTCCTCTTTCTCTTCTCTTTCTTTCCTCTTTCTCTCTTTCTCTCCCTCTCCCTTCAGGTTAGGAGATAGAGAGAGAGAATGAAAGGCAGACAGCACCGAACGGGCGGGGAGGGAGAGCAGGACGGGAGGCAGCGGCTTCGGCGGCGGCGGCGGCCACTGCAGCATCGTCGGGAGTCCACGCCGCCCCCAGCCTGGCTGCCGTGTCCTCAGCCAAATGGGAGGGAGGGGGAGCAGGACGGGAGGCAGCGGCTCCCCGCCGCCACCCCCATCGCGTCCTCAGCTGAACAGGTGGGGAGGGGGAGCAGGACGGGAGGCAACAGCTCCCGGCTGCCACCCCCATCGCATCCAGGGAGGGGGAGCAGGACGGGAGGCAGCGGCTCCCGGCCGCCGCCCCCATCGCGTCCTCAGCTTATATAAAGGAGTAAAATAGAATACCCATATTTTCTGGCTTATAAGACGACCGGGCGTATAAGACGACCCCCGACTTTTGAAAAGATTTTCAGGGTTTAGAAAGTCGTCTTATACGCCGGAAAATACGGTATTTGTCCTTGGTCTAATATTACTTATCTTAATGATTTGACTTTCTTTTATTTGGGGAAGAGTAATCTATTTTGGTTTTCTATTTTGGTTTTCTACTACAAAATTGTGCATAATTTAACAAAACATTATAATTTTCTGAGAGTTGTAGAAGTATCAGGAGTGCATAAAATTGTTACTATATATATATGTGTGTGTGTGTGTGTGTGTGTGTGTTTTCTGAGGTTTTCGCGGGTGTTTGTATGTAGGTCTTTGGTCATTCGGGTTCTCTCCCGCGTATACGCGGGAGAGAACCCGAATGACCAAAGACCTACATA
>NW_015386275.1:1078543-1083511 GCF_001527695.2 Protobothrops mucrosquamatus | reverse complement strand
ACACACACACACACACACACACTCTTAGAAGCACGAAGCTGAAGACACCAGCCTGAAGATGACGAATGTGACTTCGTCGAAACGTCGCCAAGGTACTTTTAATTCTACGCGGGAGAAAACCCGAATAACTAAAGACCTACATATATATATATATTCTCTGAGGTTTTCGCGGGTGTTTGTATGTAGGTCTTTAGTTATTCAGGTTTTCTCCCGCGTAGAATTAGAAGTGTCTTGGCGACGTTTCGACGAAGTCACATTCGTCATCTTCAGGCTGGTGTCTTCAGCTTTGTGCTTCTGGGAGTAGTGCTTCTGGGAGTAGCTTCGTGCTCCCAGAAGCACGAAGCTGAAGACACCAGCCTGAAGATGACGAATGTGACTCCGTCGAAACGTCGCCAAGACACTTCTAATTCTACGCGGGAGAGAACCCGAATGACCAAAGACCTACATACAAACACCCGCGAAAACCTCAGAAAACACACACACACACACACACACACACACACATATATATATATATAGTAACAATTTTATGCACTCCTGATACTTCTACAACTTTCAGAAAATTATAACGTTTTGTTAAATTATGCACAATTTTGTAGTAGAAAACCAAAATAGAAAACCAAAATAGATTACTCTTCCCCAAATAAAAGAAAGTCAAATCATTAAGATAAGTAATATTAGACCAAGGACAAATACCGTATTTTCCGGCATATAAGACGACTTTCTAAACCCTGAAAATCTTTTCAAAAGTCGGGGGTCGTCTTATACGCCCGGTCGTCTTATACGCCAGAAAATATGGGTATTCTATTTTACTCCTTTATATAAGCTGAGGACGCGATGGGGGCGGCGGCCGGGAGCCGCTGCCTCCCGTCCTGCTCCCCCTCCCTGGACGCGTAGAATTGGGGTTGGGGTTAGGATTAGGATTTTTTTAAAATAAAATTCTTAATATTTAACAAACAGCATGTTGTCTGGGTACATGTATTTAAAAAGAAACAATGAGTAGTAATTAATTATCATAAACAATATGTTAATTAATTGCTTAATAGTCTTCTTACTAGTATGTATTCAGTGTTACATATCACATTCCTTTCTCTCTAACTTGTTTTTCTAGCCATTGATAAAAATTATCCCATGTTCTAAAATACACTGAGTCTTCTTTCTCTTTTATCTTTAAAGCCAATCTATCCATTTCTGCACACTCTAAAATGTTCTTAATTAATTCTTCTTCAGTTGGTAAATTTTCATTTTTCCAATGTAGGACAAATACAATTCTTGCTGCAGTTAGTATGTGTAAAATTAAATATATACAGTCTTTGTCATAATTTGCTCCTATTATTCCTAACAAAAATAATTCTGGCTTAAAGTCTATTTGTTTTTTAGTCATTTTCTCCAACCATAAATGTATTTTTGACCAAAATCTTTTAGCTTTAGGGCATGTCCACCAGACATGGTAATAAGTACCTGGTTTTTGTTTGCATTTCCAACACTTTTTTGAAGTATTTTTAAACATTTTTGCTAATCTCATTGGTGTTAAATGCCATCTGTAAAACATTTTATATAAGTTTTCTTTATATGCCACTACTTTCGTTAATTTAGCATTTCTTTCCCATAACTTTTGCCACTTTTCTAATTCTATATTATGTCCAAAGTTCTTTTCCCATGTTATCATTGTTTCTTTTACTTGTTCTTCCTCCATCTTTAAGCTTAACAGATATTTATAGAGTTTCTTAATCAGTTTTTCGTCTGTTTTTAACAGTATCTGGTCAAATTCTGTCTGTTCTTTATAATATCCCATTGTTTTAACATCTTTTTCATATCTCGTTTGGATTTGCAAGTATGGCCACCATGATAGACCAATACCTTGTTCTTGTAAGTCTTGTCTGTCTTTCAATTTCCCTTCATTGTCCAAAATATCTTTATAGGTCACACCTTTGTCGTAATTAATTAAATTTGGGTAAGCAAATGCTTCCATTGTTGAAAGCCATCCAGGTATCTTGATATAAATTTTTGCTTTTATTTTTTCCCCATTCTAAAATAAGTGCATTTCTTATAAGATGGTTTTGAAAGTATCTATGAATTTTATTCTTCCCATACCACAGAAAGGCATGCCAACCAATTTGTAGGTCATGCCCCTCTAGGTATAATAGTCTTTTATCTCTAAGCATTATCCATTCTTTAAGCCATGTTAATATAGTTGCTTGGTAGTATAACATCCAGTCCGGCACTTTCTTTCACTTCTTGTAGCATTTTCAGTCTGATTCTAGTTTTTTTTCCTTGCCAGATAAATTTCAATATTACTGTATTTAGTTCATCAAAAAAGACTTTTCCCAGTCTTACAGGTATCATTTGGAATAGAAAGAGTATTTTTGGTAAGATATTCATTTTCACTGTTGCTATTCTCCCCAACATTGAAAGTTGTAAGTTTTTCCACTTTTCCAAGTCCAATTTTATTTGTTTTAGCAATCTTACATAATTATCTTCTTTTATTGTTGTACATCTTGCTGGTAAATAAATTCCCAAATATTTAACTTTTGTAACTATTTAAAGATTTGAGTTTTTTTGTTAGATGGTTTTTTTGTTTTTCTGTTAAGATTTTTTGTTAGCACTTTAATCTTTTCTCTGTTTATTTTCAACCCTGCCACTTTTCCAAATTTTTCTATTTTCTCCATAAGTTTAATGCTTTATAAATCATTACAAGATATACTAAGCCCAATATTGAAAGAACTGTGCAATGAAATACTTTTGGAGGCTAAAATACCAAATACATGGACTGAAGCCAGTATTACCTTAATACCCAAAGAAGACTCTGATCTAACGTAAATAAAAAAACTATAGACAATATCGTTATTAAATATAGATTATAAAATTTTCACTTCAATAATAGCAGAAAGACTAAAGAAATTTCTGACCGAATTTATACATACAGACCAAAATGGCTTTCTACCTAAAAGACAGATACAAAATAATTTAAGAATGATTCTAGATGTGTTAGAGTACTGTGAAATTCATCCAGGAAAACAGATGGCTTTAATATTTCTTGATGCACAGAAAGCGTTTGACAATGTAAACTGGCAATTTATGTTTCAGCAACTAGAGGAAATGGACTTTGGAGAAAACTTTATAAATGTAATTAAAACAATTTATTATAAACAAATAGCCAAAATAATTGTAAATGGAGATTTTACAGAAAACTTTGACATTAAAAAAGGCACAAGACAGAGATGTCCACTATCTCTATTAGTATTTATACTAACACTGGAAGTATTGAATAGAAACATCAGACAAGATATAGAAATTAAAGGCCTGGAGATAAAAGATGAAAACTACAAGCATTTGCAGATGACTTGGTTTTTTATTGGAAGAACTGGTTGAAACAAGCAGGAAATCCTCAGATACTTAAAATATCTTTGGAAATAAATGATTATCATTTATTAGGTGACTTTATGCAACTAGACATATCTGTAATAGTACTACAAAATAGTGGTAACTGAGATTTCAATGAAATGAAGAACTATATCAATACTAAGTATATGCATGTACTTTTGCAACTGAGTACTAGTATATATTTTCTCATGCTGCAAAATCAGATTAAAATAGCATTCAGGTAGACTTTTAAATATGAACTCTACTTACTTAAAATGTTTCATTGAGACTTCCACCTCTGTACTGAGCGCCACATGACTTCTGAAGGTTTTATTCTTCAGGGCAAACAAAGTTATAGCACAGTAAGGATCCACTTCAGTCCATAGATTTGAACCTTGTCTTTCCCAGGTAGTCCTTTTTTTGTCTCCATTGATACCTCCCATCCCCAACTACCTGTACTAGTTTTCTGATTTATAAGGTAGAAACCCTTTTAGCCTTAAGACTTTACTGATATATTAGCAGATATTATCATTAACATGGTTATTGTTGTTGTTGTATTTTTATCCCACTTTTGCCTTCTCTTTCTGACTCTATGTTTCTGTGTCTGTCTTTGTCTCTCAACTCAGGACAGCATAATACACTAGAAGAAAAGACAAAACTCCAGAGCAACCATTTAGGATTGTGATGTGATGAGAGTGTACACTTATTTAATATGGTTTGTTCTTCATTGGCTGGTTTTATTTTTTTCAGCGGATCTCATCATAGGGAAAATAAGTATCTTATTGTGGTGACAGATGGACATCCCTTAGAAGGTTACAAAGAGCCCTGTGGGGGACTGGAAGATGCTGCCAATGAAGCAAAGCACCAGGGGATCAAAGTGTTTGCTGTTGCTGTATCTCCAGACCATCTGGTATGAAAAGTATGAAAACACATGGACGATATTAGAGCAATCACTGTCAATAAATAGATAGTCCAGGGACAGCTCTTGCTTTGGAGATAAGCTTATTCCTATGATTTTGCATACTGTGGCCAACCACAGAGGTGGCACCCTTTGCTCTAAACCAGGGGTGTCAAACTGCCAGCCTGTGGGCCAGATGCGTCATGCCAAAACCACACCCACCCCATTGCTAGTAATGGGAAAAAAGTTACGATACATCACGTCACGTGACGTCGTGAGTTTGACATCCGTGCTCTAAAACTTGAATATAATAATCAGAGATGCTGTCCTCTTTGTGCAGTATTTCCTAAAAATATATTGGTTCTAATTTAAACTGAAGTTAATTCTCCCAGGCCGGCTGAAGGCCTCGGCAAGGTGGGCGTAGGTCCTGGAATTGGGGAGGGGGGGAGGGTCTGCCTAATAGAGGGCAATTCCATTAAGACTGTGTATGGGAGGGGTAGATATGGCAGGAGCAGAGGGCCATATCACACTAGGGGAGGGCGCACCCGCTGTTTACGAGCTGTGGCGCGCTCCGGCCCCCATGGCTCTTCTTGCAACCTAGGGGGTTTAGGATCTCAGGGCCTGGGCTTTCGGCTGATGTTGTGTAACGCCAGGTCCACGGTTAATAAAGCCCCCCTCATTTATGATTTGGTATCGGAGGGGGAGGT
>NW_015386275.1:1057351-1076543 GCF_001527695.2 Protobothrops mucrosquamatus | reverse complement strand
AAACACCTCCCTTCGACCAGTCCGCTCCCACAGAGAGGGCCTCCTTAGAGTGCTGTCGGCCAGACAATGCCAGCTGGCGACCCCCAGGGGGAGAGCCTTCTCTGTGGCAGCTCCTGCCCTCTGGAATGACCTACCCCCCGACCTACGTACAGTTGCGGACCTGCGCCTTTTTCGCCGAGCCCTGAAGGCCCATCTATTCCGTGCGGCTGGCCTGGCGTAGTTTGATTAAGTTTGATTATGTTTTAGTGGGGGTTTTGTATGGGGTGTTTTTAGAACAGGCCTGTCATTTAATTTGATTTTAGCATAGAAATTATTTATTTATTATTGTGGTTTTTATTATCGCCTGTTCACCGCCCTGAGTCCCGTAAGGGAGATAGGGCGGTATATAAATTTAATAAATAAATAAATAAATAAAATAAGCTGGGTGAAAAAAATAACTCAAATTTGCTGATTTTAAAGGTGCAATATGACAGATGCCTAATTATGCCAGGTTAGATAAGATACACATGCTAAAGTGAATAAAACCTTGTGTAATCTTTGAAAAGAGTCATTGGCAATTCTTATTAAATGGCTGTTCAGATATTTCAGTGAGTAGCAAATCTTCACAAGAAAATAGTTGATAGTTATGGGTCAATCAGTAAGAAAACGTTTCCATGCATTCTTTCAACTGATATGTGTGCTGTCAACGCTGCTAACATCGGATGTTCTTGCTTGACAACAGATGGAAATGTAGCCATCTTTTCTCTTTCTCTTTTAGAGTTAGTTGGTGCTGGGAGGGGGGATGTAGATGAGAGTCCAGTTAGTCATAACAATAATAACTCAGCCATGGGAATCCATGGTTATTGCGCCCAGAATTGATAAAGATTTGGCGGGCTGGAGAACTGGGGAGAAAGCGCTTCAAGCTAATTGGGGAATGTGATTTATGACTGTTAATTGGAGGAGGGAATTGTGCTTTGCTACTTTGTGCCCAGGAGAGGGGAATTCAGTTTTTGGTTTTAACTATGTAGTGTCGATACTTCGTTTCTCGAATAAAAGATTCTTTAAGGTAAACAATGCCTTGAAGTTCTTTTGAATAGTTTCATCTGTCGGTACCATGACATTAAGCCCAAAACAACCGCTGGGGGCCAGCAACAGTTGGGGATGCAACATCCACAGTGGGTAGGCCAGCAAACACTTATGGTGCCACCTCTTAGAGCAACCTTCGATGGGGACCCGGAGAAGCTGATCTTTTTCCTCAATCAGGTGCGCTCTCACCTGAACCGCTGTGCCTATTTCTATCCAAACCCAGCCACTATGGTCGACGTGATTGCGTCCAGCTTGGAAGGGGAAGCATCCGAGTGGCTGAACAATTTATATAACGAGCAAGCACCCGAGTTAGAGGACCCCCATCTCTTCTTCCTAGGACTGAGAGCAAGGTTCGAGGATCCATCCATTGCCCTCAAAGCGGAGGAACAAGTCCACAAAATAAAACAAGCCGGCAGGCCTGTACTGGAATACGTACGAGAGTTTTGCAAGATAGCCGGCCGAATAGAGAGGTGGCCCGAGCAATCCCTAGTCCATCACTTCAAGGAGGGACTAGACCACCTCTCCCAGGCTTGTATCTATCGAGCAGTCCCTGATCAGCTGTAAGAATGATACCAGGCAGCCATAAGACTAGACGTCAGCTCACCCCGCTATAAGAAGCCACCCCCACAAGGTCGAGTCGAGGCCAAATCAACCCAAATGACAGCTACCCCCGAAAGCCTCCAACCGCTGCGGCTACTGAAAATCCCAGACCACCTGCTGGCCCACCGATCAAGTGTTTCAGATGTGGACAATTGGGACATCAAGCAGCAAGTTGCCCAGTCCCTTACCCTCAGCAGCAGAATAGACCAGGACCACCAGCGAGAAAGAAACCAACCCAGCAGCCAACGAAAGAGAAATCCAACTGGATCGCACAGGAATCTGTCGCCCAAGTCACGTCCCCCACGCAGGAGAGTGCTGAGACCCAAGCTGGACCTGCCGCTGCTCTACCCTCCTATGACGCAACGATGGAGAGAATGACCCGATGGTGAGTCGACACATCCCACCTTTCTCACTACCTGCCAACTCATAACCCCTAAGACACAGGTAGATTTAAATGTACTAGTTGATTCCGGATGCTTCCAGTGCATTATTAACTTGTCACTTGCCCTGAAAATGGTCATACGAGCAAGGCTGCTCTCCAAACCCGTGAGGTTTGAGCAAGCCAATGGCTCCCTAATGGGAGGAACTTTAGTCACACAATTGACTGACCCCTATGCTTAGAAATAGGTGAGCACTGGGAGTTCATTTATTTCATGTGGCTCCGAAAATGACTGAGGCTATGATCCTTGGACTAGCCTGGTTGGACAAATAGAAGCCGTTTATCTGGTGGCAGAAGGGAATGAGGACTGTGAGATTACCTATAGGACCCAAGTCCCCCTCCTTAACTCGACGGACGTTACAGGAGAACTTAGCCCACCCGATGAGCTAGCACACATGGCTGCCCTGTCTCAACCAGGCAAGCCACTCATCCCCAGTGAATACCGGGACCTAGCGGAGGCATTTAGTGAGAAAGAATGCGACACCCTGCCTCCCCACCGACCCAATGATTGCTTTATCGAACTGTTACCGGAAACCAAACTCCCATGACCGAGAATGTATGCTATGTCCCCCCTTGAGATGGAGGAGATGCAGCAGTATGTGGACAAAAACTTAGCGAGGGGATTTATCGAACAGGCCAAGTCTGCCGTGGGAGACTTGTTATTTAAAGAAAGAAAAGACGGGTCGCTTTGTCTCTGCGTAGATTATAAAGGTATGAACACGGTGAGTGTGGAAAACAAATACCCCCTCCCCCTCCTGAAGGACTTACTGACCCACTTGGCAAAGGGGAGGGTCTTCACTAAGTTGGACTTGAGAGAGGCTTATTACCGGGTGAGGATAAAGGAGGGAGATGAGTGGAAGACTGCTTTTAACTGTCCCATGGGGAGCTACCAATTTAAAGTCATGCCTTTTGGACTGCAAGGGGCTCCAGCTGTCTTCATGCAGCTGATTAATCAGGTACTACATGACCATTTATACAAGGGGGTTTTGTGTATCTTGATGACATCCTGATATACAGCCTGAATATGGCTGACCATGTAAAACTAGTGAGGGAAGTGCTAAAGAAACTTGAATGCCAAACTTTATGTTAAACTATCAAAGTGTGAGTTTCACCAGACCCGACTGGATTATCTTGGCTACAGAATTTCCAGCGAGGGCATTGAAATGGACCCGGCCAAAGTGAAAGCTCTAATTGAATGTCAGCCCCCAAAGACTCACAAACAGCTCCAGAGCTTTCTGGGATTCGCCAACTTCTACTGTCAGTTCATCCCCTCCTTTGCTGAAATTGCCCTGCTCCTTACGGAATTACTAAAAACAGGCAAAGGGGGAGGAAAACTGCATCTGGGCCAACCACTAGCATGGACTATGAACTGTGAAACCGCTTTTAAAAATTTAAAAAGACTATTTACGGTCGAACCAGTCTTAAAGCATCCTTGCCCAGGGAAGCCCTTTGTGATTCAAGCCGACGCCAGCGACGTAGCCGTTGGAGCTGTGCTACTGCAAATGAACCAGTGTGGGACCCTACAACCCTGCACCTACACCTCGAAAAAAATTCACTGACTGCGAGAGGAGGTGGGCAGTGTAGGAAAAGGAAGCTTTCGCAATCCGTTGGGCTCTATTAAACTGGCAACACTATTTAGAAGGGAGTAAGATGCCTTTCGAGGTATGGGCTGATCACAAAAACCTAGAAGCACTAAAAACTCCCCGCAAATTGTCCCCAAAACAAGTACGATGGGCGCAGTACTTTAATCGTTTTAATTTCACCCTAAAGTACATACCTGTCGGAAAAAACTTCTTAGCTGATGCTTTATCCAGACTGTCCCAGTACAAAAGCCAGCGTGAAGAGGTTAATGAGGCAGTTATATCCAATCCACAAGCTGCTTCTCAACTTACGCCATGCAGAGTCCCACCTTCAAGAGCCCCTAATACCAATGACCCTGGGGCAAAGAAAATAAAATGAGAGCTCCTCACCGACCAATGGTTCAAGGACAATCAAACCTCCCTAACATGCAGGGATGGTTTGGCTTACAAAGGGGGAAAACTATATTTGCCAGAGATATAGCCGCTTTAACGCGCTTTAACACAGCCATGACATAAAACAGGCTGGACATTTTGCATATTTAAAAACACTACACCTCATCCACCGTCAATTCTGGTGGCCAGGATTGAAACAGGACGTGGAAAACTATGTCCTGAGTTGTGCTGTATGTGCCACCATGAAAAGAATTCCAGGAGAAACCCCTGGGTTATTGCAACCGGTGGCAGACCCTTCCCAACCATGGGAAGAAATTGCTATGGATTTTATAGTAGATCTACCTGAAAGTAGGGGAAACATGGTTATCTGCACTGTGATAGATCTGTTCTCAAAGCAGGCTCACTTCATTGCCTGCAAAGGGCTCCCGTCCGCCCAATGACTAACCAAAATGTTCCTGAAACACATCTACAGACTGCATGGTGCACTTAAACGAATAATCTCTGACCGGGGTGCAGTTCACAGCTAAGTTTTGGAGGAGTTTTCTTAAACTAATTGGCTCATCTCAAGGAGCTTTTCACCCATCTACCAATAGGGTGGCTGAATCGGTGAACTCAATGGTGGAGCAGTATCTCCGATGCTATGTGGATTATCAACAAACAAACTGGACTGATCGGTGAACTCAATGGTGGAGCAGTATCTCCGATGCTATGTGGATTATCAACAAACAAACTGGACTGACCTCCTCCCTTTCGCAGAGGGTCTTACAATAACTCTGTTCACAGCAGCACCGGCTTCACACCTTTCAAAGTGGCCACAGGAAAAGAGTTCAGCCCAATACCTGAATACCCCCAAGCGCCCTCCACTTCCCAGACTCTTGATCAATGGGTGAGGGGATGGGAGGAAGTTTGGAAAACCACAAAAACTGCTTTGAAAAAGTCTTCCAAGACATACAAAAAACAGGCAGATAAAAAAGGGCTCCTCAAACAACATTCCAAGTTGGGGGAAAGGTTTATCTGTCAACTAAATATTTATGGGTTAAGTTACCTAGTAAGAAGTTAGGACCAAAGTTTTTAGGACCCTTCCCCATTGTAAAGGTCATTAACCCGGTGGAATTAAAACTTCCTAGGCTCTTAGAAAAAGTTCACCCTGTTTTCCATTGTAGCCTGTTGAAACCTTTTCGGGGTTCCACCTTAAGACCTCCTCCTAAGAAGGCACCCGGACCCCTCATAGTGGCAGGACAGACTCAGTATGAAATAAAGCACATTCTTGATTCTAGAATTTTTAAGGGGAAATTGCAGTACTTAGTACAATGGAAGGGATATCCATTGTCTGAGGCCACCTGGGTGAAATCTAGTGATGTAAAAGCTGACAGACTCATTAAAAATAAGTTCTATAAGAAACACCCTAATAAACCAAGAGGCAACCCCTAACCTGTGCTTTTGTTTACATTACAGGATTTGTCCTTTTTGTAAGGGGGGGCGGAGGTCAACCTGCTAACATCGGATGTTTTTGCTTGATAACAGATGGAAATGTAGCCATCTTTTCTCTTTCTCTTTTAAAGTTAATTGGTGCTGGGACGGGGGATGTGGATGAGAGTCCAGTTAGTCATAACAATAATAACTCAGCCAGTGGGAATCCAAGGTTATTGCGCCCAGAGTTGATAAAGATTTGGTGAGCTGGAGAGCTGGGGAGAAAGGCCGCTTAGGTAACTATAATCAACCTACATTTACACAGATAAGTGGAATTATATTTGGATCTTCATGTGAAGATTGAGGTACCAATCTGTGCAGCAATTAGATCAAACTCATTGCTAAATTTACAAGCTGACATTGGAATGAAAACATAGTTCTGATTTGGTTTATTTTATCCTAGGAATCCAGATTAAATGTGATTGCTACAGACCATGACTATCGTCGCAATTTCACAGCAACTGTACCACAAAGCGATATTCCTAGAACAATTGACACCATCATTGAAATGATTGTGAGTCTTAGTATTTCTTTTCTATTTACTAGATCTGCTTAAAAAGAAGATGTAAGAATACAGTAATAGAGACTCAAGTAAATGAGTTTTCTTTTATCTAATTTGCTTTTCTACAGCAATAATTTTAAATTTAGAGATATTTTCCTTTTGGATAAATGTATCATGCATTGGATATGCTATCTTGATTATTTCTGCTTATTTTATTCCTTATTCTTCCTTTCAGAAAAATAATGTGGAGCATGTGGTAAGTTTTTTCAGTGCCCTTTTGTTCATTCAAGAATCATTTTTATCTTGTAAATTTTCTAATTTCCTGTCACTATTTCTTGCCTAGCAAACCTTGAGCTAATCATGCCAATGTTAATCTAAATGCCAGGATTCTCTCCAATTGCTTATTATTTAGTGGAAGGAAACAGCAAAATGTTTTTGTCCCAAGGAATAGAAGGAAGAACCATATCTTGCACCAAATTTATAGCCCTCTGCTCAGATCACAAAGGAGGATTCAAAATCTTAGTTACCTATTCAAAACTTAGGACAGAATAAAATAATTTTGATGACTGATGTAAGCTCTGCAGAAATGTAAATATTTAGAATTTAAGTAGTTTTTAAAAGCTTATTTTATAAACACTGGAATTATGAGCAAGTCAGTATTTATATCCACCTATTTTTCAGGGGGAGGTGTTTTCTGAGTAAGTGTAGGCTGTAAGCATGAATGGTCTTGGGCCACAAGATTCAGGCCAAAGTATAGTTTTCTACTGAAAAACATTCCTTTGTCAGTTTGTCAACCTGATCCAGCTTCAACCTTCTGCAGCAGCAGACTGGTTCCAAAATGAAGGCTCCAACATGCTCTCAGTAACTCAAAAGTATGCCATCCCGGAGCTGAAGCCAGGGGGCTGAATAATAGGCCTCTAGTTTGCATTTTGCTTTAAAGTATCTGATTTACATTGGTACTTGGCCCAGTCTGATGCATTCCCTTTTGTCACAAGGGATCAACTGTTTTCATCCTAAGGCAGAGAATAATGGAAACATAGCTGAATCTCTTTCCTCTTTTCTGGAGATTTGCATATTGACAGGTCCTACATCAACATAGATAATTTCTAAAGAGAAAAATCTAGAGCAAATAGCAAAACAGACAGTTTGATGTGACTATCATGCTGTTTTTTGTGTTCACTGAAATAAACCAACAAAACATTTTTCTTATAACTATTTATCTTAACACATTTTAGGCATATCCAAGCAACATAACTTTGTTGATGACTGTTCAGATGGACAGGAAACTAACCTAGAAGCTCCAACCAATTAATTGCATTATGTCATGTGGCACAGCCTCAGTTCCTGCTAGAACTCACCAGAATTGCGTGGGAAACTGCTTCCCAATTTTTCTAGCTAGTTACAAATGAAGGGATGAAAGTGTAAACTTGGCATCTCTTATTTAACTTTTAATGGTGTCCTTTTATTCTGTCAACAGTGCTGTTCCTATGAATGCCAGGTGAGTGTTATTATCCTGACAGCCCAGCAGTATCTAAAATCTTGCCTTTTGCATTCCTGCGCTCTAATCCTAATTTTTTGTTGTTGTTTCTTAGCCTCCTCGAGGACCTCCAGGGCACATTGGGGACCCAGGAGAAGAGGTTTGTGTTTTCCTCACCTTATCAGTTCTGTAACTGACTGCCAGGTATCTGGTAAAATTTACTCTCACCTGGAAACTGATCATACAGTGCAAGGAGACAATGTATGGGAGCAAGAAGATCAGACATTTGCAAGCTGCTCCCAGCCATCCTATCATGGTTTCATGTCAGCAGCCCTTTGAATCTTTGTTCTGCTGATGGTCAAGTCCAGATCAAGAAGTCTGATAATTGTTGCCATTCAGGATTTAATTTTGAATGTATGAACCAACCCGATATAATCTGGCTAATTTACAGTTAATCTGTCCAAGTTCTGCCTATTTGAGTCCTCAACTGAGAGGGCAGTCATGTGATCAAATAGATCTCTGTTATCTGAGCTAGACCAATATGTTCATTCAAAATTTCATTTAAGAGTTGTCTTGTGGGCAAATGGCCTTGCATTTAAGAATAGGACCTTTGATTGAAGGACTTACTTCTTTCACTTTGACTTATTTGGTTAGATTGCAACCTGAAAAGAAGTGAAGCCAACCAGTTCTCCTCTCCCTGAAATGGCTAACTTGACACCTTCTACAGTGTGCACTTCTGTCAATAATAATTCTTCATTCCAAGCCTTTTTCTGTCCATTCTCCTATTGACAGACAACTTGGCAGCTGTACAGTACTCACTTTCATTATTCTATGCCCATGGATACAGCCATGCAAACCTTTCCATTCCAGATTGAGGGAGTCCTTTCCTTAAAGTCTTCTTGGTTCCCATTACTACTTTCTTCTTGTTTATATACCTGCTAACTCATATGTATAGAACAGTCTTTTTTGGGGGGGGAAGTAGTACTTTCACATTTTGTAGAGTTTTGTTAGAGTTTTGTAACTATTTACTGTTGTTGATTCAGAAACAATTGTGAAAAGTGAAAATAGGTTTCACTTTTAATTAATGCTGTGTGTATTGCAATATTTGGCATTTGCCCGACACTAAAGGACAGTCTTGAAATTATCCTTTGGATAATGGCAAGAGCATTCATAACATGACTCCTTTTCTTCAATGCTTTTTAAAAACTAAACTTTACTTGCAATGTAAGGTTAAATAAAAACTGGAAATAAAACCTAATGCTTACTGATATTTTGTTTCAGGGAGAAAGAGGGAGACCTGGCTTGCCAGGAGAAAAAGGAGACGCTGGAGATCCCGTAAGTAGAAAATACATTTGACCTTGGATGGAAAATACTCAAAGTGAAGCTGAATTTTATGTAATACTGAATTATTCCGAGTAAATATGGAATATTTTCTTTTAGTTGGAGGGATGCATTCCTCCCAAGGGACATTTTCCATATTTGAAGACTTGTGAGATAACATTAATCAGTTTTGCAGACACACCATCTATATGTCAGCATCTTCCTGAATTTGCAAATTGCCAGTGAAGTTACAGGAGGGGTGAGATTCAGCCTGTTTCCACGCATCCATTCTGTTGAGGCATCTCATCATCTTTTCTGAGATCATCATATTAGGTCCAGTTTTGATAGAATTTAATGTACCACTATAATATAATAAAACTAGGGGACCCTTCTGTAATTTTCACAAAGAACTGAGATCTTGAACTGCACTCTTCTGAAGTCTTCAAAAAGACCCCTATGTCTGGAGAGTTCACATCTGATAGGCACTAATGCATTTGTCAGTGAAGTGTTTTTGATAACATAGAAAGCTTTAATCTGAAATTCTGGAAGCCCTGACGTAGTATGAATTCAAAATAGATTATTTCTGAATAGACACATATAAAATTGCATTATTAAAGAAACAAGATTGGATCCAGCCATGAGTCCATTCTACTTACATGTCTTAATCCAACTCTATATCAATCTGTTTAGATATAAGCATGAATGTGCTTTCATGTGTGTGTTTTGGGAAAGTAAGGATGGATTTCAAATCAAAGGACTTAAATGCTTTAAACATATTGTAAGAAATTGTCAAAATCCCAATTAAAGTAAAATTCTGGATGAATTTTTTTCCCCCTACAATCTTGAGAGAATTTCCCAAACAAGAATCAGATCTGACTGCAATGGGATTTATTGCTTTGAATGTTATTCTTTACCTAGGGAAAGCAAGGTGACCCAGGACCTATTGGCTACCAAGGGATGAAGGCAAGTATAATTTCCCTTACTGCTTTCTTGTCAATATTTTTTTCTTATAATTTTATTTAGAATATATCTGACTTTCTCCCCTCCTTCTCATTTTTAGGGAGACAAGGGTGGCCGAGGGGACAAGGTGAGTTGTGTTGATTAACAGTGCTACAAAACCAAATAAATCTGTGTTGAATTATTGGAGGGAAAAAAACTCCAAAATTCAGTGTTAGGGTATGCCATTTTTAGGGCCAGACAAAATATCACAAGATTTAGCCTTGATCTAGATGTATCCTATAAAATATAAACCAAACAGGGGATGGGGAAGAGAAGCTTGCTTGTGGTTGAAACTGCAAAGTCTGTATATTCTCAAGATCTTACCTCATTTCATATCATTTCAAACCACATAAATAAATCACAATTGAGTGGGTTCACATATGAAGCCAAAAACAAATCAACAGCATTCTGATTTAATATTTAGCATGTGAATCTGGTCTGTAACTGAAAGTATCTCAAAAATCATTTAGCCCCTCTTGCCCCGCCCCCTGTGGCTAACTCCCTTTACGGAATCTACTGTGGCACTCTAATAGTTGCCTACCAGCCTGCCTGCTATGTAGCACTTCAGGAAATTTCCCCTAATATTTAGTTAAAGCCTTCCTTCTTCCTGAGATCTCATTTTATTGGAGCAAATAAAATAAATGTGTCCTATGATCAGTTTGAAACACAAATATGTTAAAATTGCCCTCTAAATTGTCTGTTTTTCGGAAGGAGAAAAGGCTGTAAGAAATTTAAATTAATTTGGTTCTACCTGGAATTGTTTGGATTTGAGATTCCCACTAGAATTGTTGGGCAAAGAAACAAATATTGGATTCTGTTTTGCACATTTATTTATTTGTTTATCAAATTTATAAGGCCACCCATCTCACAAACAAGTTATTCTGGGCACCATACATTAAGGATAAACGAAATAAATATATTAAAAACAATATGTTAAAATATATTAAAGTATATTTTAATATAAAAAATTATTTAAAACCATTATTATTGTTGTTAATCTTCAATTCAATTCACAGTCTGGGACTGGTAAAAAATTAACAGTTCAAGTCCTAACCAAGGACCAAAGAGCTATTAAGGTAGCGTCTGAGTATATAGGTAGTTCCGAGTATGGTGTTTTTTTTTTGCAAAGTCAGGATATTCAGGTTTAATATGTTCAAAATTTCCATGCATCTAGGAAGCCCTTTGGGAATTGCTTCAAGGGCTCCTATTACCATTGGTACAACCATTGATTTCTTCCTCCACAATCGCTCAATTTCAATTCGCAAATCATGATATTTTGTTATTTTTCTAGCTGTTTTTTTAATAATAATAATAATTAGTCTACAATTCACAGTTTGGAATTTGTAAAAACTTAATAGTTCAAGTTGTTGTTATGATTATTATTATTAAGATTTAGTCTTCAATTCAATTCACAGTCCGTAACTGGTAAAAACTTAACAGTTCAAGTTATTGTTATTATTATTATTTATCCTAATATCATGGGGACGGTAATTTTGTGATCACTAGAAAGTTAGACAACCAGAGCAGGGACAGGGAATGGTTCAGATAAGATTTAGAATATTTTGCAAAATTGCATATATGCTTTTTTAAATGAAAAGGCTAGTTATGTTCAATTAGAAAGGACGTAGTTTGTTCTTAGGATATTATATTAGGGCATGATGCAGCCACCGTATTTTGCTGATATAACATCAGTATCTAGTGATTATCTAGAACAGTGGCTCCCAACCTTTTCTATACTCCGCACTCCTAAAATGCTTCTGATATATTCTCACACCCCATACAAAAGTGTGAAATAACAGCAATGAATTATGCATATAAACTATAATTTTGAAAACCCAAGTTTTTGCACCCCCTGGAATACTGTCTTGCACCCCCAGATCTAGAAGATCATAAATATCTTAAATTCCATAGTAGGCTCTAAAAAGAGAACAAGAAATATCCACTTCCCCTAGCCTTTTCCATATATCCCCAGTAATCACTTGTACATCATTCTAAATCTTCTTCTTTCATCTACAGGGCTCAAGAGGTGCAAAAGGAGGCAAGGTGTGTCTTTGGGTTTTGTTGGGGATGATACCAATATCTTTTTGAGAGTGAATTGAAATATGTATTATATACCTGACTTTTTTCTGTTACAGGGAGAGAAGGGCAAACGTGGCATAGATGGCGATGATGGCAAGAAGGTATGGTTTATAGCTGCACGCAGAAGGTAGTTTTCCTCCTTATGCCTTAAAAAAAGCTGCATTAAAAGGGTTGCAATTGAATAAAGTATTGGCTTAAGGAAGTGAATAAAGGCATATCAATATTCAGGTGTTCTGATGACCTAGAGTCCTAGACTAACTTGGTATAGTAGAATGAGTAAGAATTCCCAAAGTCTAATTTAGCTGCAATCAGCTAAATTTTTTCCAGAAGAGACATTCCAGTACAATTGCTTCTACTAGTCTTATAGAGATAATCTTACAGAATCTTCCTGTGGTGGCGCAGTGGTTAGAATGCAGTACTGCAGGCTAACTCATTGCTCGCTCCAGGAGTTCGATTGTCACCAGCTGAAGGTTGACTCAGCCTTCAATCCTTCTGAGGTCGGTAAAATAAGGACCCAGGGGGCAATATGCTGACTCTGTAAACCGCTTAGAGAGGGCTGTAAAGCACTGTGAAGCGGTATATAAGTCTAAGTGCTATTGCTATTGCTATCTTCTAATGATAAAAGAAAATAATTCTAAATGATTCGTAATAGTCCTGTAAATATTTTCTTTCTTCACAGGGTGAACAAGGATATCATGGACTATCAGGATGCAAAGGATCTCCTGGGTTTGATGTACGTCGGTGCAAGAGATTACACATCTATCCATTCTGATTGCTAACAGGCAACCTCAGGGTGCAGTGGTGGAAGCAAATCTGTAAATATAGGTAGTCACAAAGTGCAGAATCTGGTTAGAAATAGGCCAATAAATTGAAAAATGGATAAATTCAGTCCAGCCTGATGGAGATTATTGTAATATACCAAAACATATACACATTGTCATTAGTTAATTGATAACTGCTTGATTCCAGGGCTTACAAGGACCTCCTGGACAAAAAGGGGATACTGGTTCTTATGGACCCAAAGGGATAAAGGTTAGCCATAATTCATTGTTTTCTCTTTATGACTCGGATACTATACTTTTGTGATGTCAGCTTATAAATACCATGATAAATTTATCTAGTTCAGTAGTATTTATAGTAGTAAATTGGTTAAATATGGCATTACATTTGTTTTACAAAACATTTTCACACATGCAAATCCAAAAAGTCAAAGGAAGCAATTTTAGTAGGTTATTGTAGTAGTAAGTTGAAGTGAGGGGAAGCCAAATCAGCAATGTACTAATCCTCAATAAGTAATATTGGTTTATGATGTTTTTCAATGTTATAATATAATATAATACATACATACATACATACATACATACATACATACATACATACATACATATATATAGGCATAATAGAGTTCTTAAAATATAAAAATGGTCTGTATTTGAAAGAATAGGAAATTCTGCTTTTATATTTCTCATTTGGCGTGCATGGTCCTGTCACAATGATGACAAAACTTTAGATTTCTCTATTTTGACTACAGGTGATTCTCACTTCCACTAGCTCCCCCTAGCAGTGACAAACCTCCACTTGTATGTCATGTCATTTAGGATGTTGGAATGGGAGTCCTTTTTTCCTTCCTAAACTTATTTGTGTCTCTGTGCTCTTTACTTCAAGGGAGAGCCTGGGCCCAAAGGAGGTCCAGGGCCACAAGGAAAAGATGGACGTCCTGGCGACAAGGTATAGTTGTAATTGTGAACTTATAGCATCACTTGGCCTTCCTCTTGTATCACTGCTGTCCCTGACCACACTCCCTGTTTCTCCCCAATTCCCTTCCTCACATCTCAGACAGTGACAGCCGGAGGTGGATCATAGATATTGCTCCCTCCCCCAACATAACACCACCAGGTTAGGGGAAAAGAGGCAACAGCCAGCAGGTTCACACTCTTTCCGCTCAGCCAGCTTTAAGTACTGGGTAGACCTTTCAGTTTTATCTATGCTATAACAATTTCCCCAATGTTACTTGTTGGGATAAAAAAACCCAACACTCTAAGGAGTGTTGTATTTCATGATAAATATTTGTTTATATTTAATATGCTACTGAGAAGCAAATTTATGACACTGGACTAGATATTATTCTAAATAAATTAATTTGGCCTGTTTGATTTTTGTTTGTTTGCCTGCTGGTTTGATAAAGGAAGTTAGCAGGATTCAGGCAAATAAAGAGGGCTGAGTGAAGGATCCCACAACTTGCTAGTGGAGCCATTAGAACTGTGCTTCCCTAAACTTCGCTAACCTAGGTAAATTGCCCAAAATCACAGCAGGGACATTTAAATAAGGAATTTCTGATAAGTGGTAAAAGGACTTTCTGATAAGCAGTTTGGGTAATGAAAATGGGAACGAAGAAAAAAAAGCACTGCATTAGAAGATGGTAAACAGCTAGAAGATGGTTTCCTGGTTTCAAAATTGGCTGTTGGTAATTTGCCAGATTAGGAATACTGGTTAGTTGATCAGACACAAAACGTGAGATTGACTAGATACTGCAGCTTCTCTTGGATTTTTTCCTGGATTCTTAGGATTTTACACATCCGCACTCTTGTACATGCATTCCATACAGCCTAGATGTTCTTTATAAAGGACGCTACAAGTACTCCTCACTTACTGACTACTTCATTTAGCAATTATTTAAAGTTAACTAGAGTTGAAAAAAACAGCTTTGCAACCAAACCTTACATTTAAGATCATTACAGTGTCCCACAGTCACATGATTGCCATTTGGGTGCTTTTCAACCAGTATGCATTCACAACAGTTGTATTGTCCCACAGTCACATGATCACAATTTGCATGCTTCACAACCTGCTTTCAGCAAGCACAATTAATGGAGAGCACAGATGTGAAACTGCAAGTCATGATCACTTAATAACTTCAGTGATTTGCTGAGCAACCAAAACAGAAGTTTCTGGCAGTCATGTGATGTTTTGCTTTGCAATTGCAGCACTTGCTAACAGAGTTGCCAGTCACAACTGTGATCTCTAAGCAAGAATAACCTAAGAATAACATTCCTTCGTCATAGAAGTTGTGTATGGAATAATCACATTTTTTTTAGACAAGCTCATTCTTTGGCCTCTTCTAAATTTCCACTTCTTTTGCTCCCCAAACCATCAGAACGTTTTTGCATTGTCATGTGATCATCGTCCAGTTTTAGTACACTGATGATAAGGAGCAAAAAGAAAAAAAATACTGCTCTCACCCAGCTGCAGGAAGTTTTGGGGTAAAGTGAAAAGTGTTTTATCCCATGTCATCAATGAGTAAAATAAATTGCTATTCCATACACCCCCAATCCACGTCCTCAGTTCATGTTGCCTTTGTCTAGTTGCATTAAAAAAATAAAGACTTTGAAGCTTCTGAGGCTAAACCGCCATTCCCCTGAAGGACCTTTTAGGGGAACCAAAGCTCAGGGATCAGCATTTTGGGATAAGATAAGAGATCCTTCTGATGGGAAAATTGCTGCCAAACAGCTGTAAAAATTTACCAGATTTCAGAATATTGTGAATTAAAATGTTGGTTTTGTTGCAGTTTCAGCTATACTATAGCCAAGCCAAAACTGAATCATCTCAGCTCATCAATGCAGTTGATATCATGAGATCAGAGAAATTCAGAGTTGTTTTTAAGCTGGCAAACAATCTTTATATAAAGATGTCATTTGTCTTTTTGATTTTGAAGGGCAATAATAACATTGCTCTGACATCTCTACCCATTTCGGTTTAGATCACTTATGTGATTCACAGCTGCTGTATGAATACTCAAAAGCCTCGTGTTAAAAGTATTTGCTTTTTCACGTCTTTTAGGGTCTGCCTGGAGAAGTGGGAGCCAAAGGAGAAAAAGGAGAATGGGGAGATGAGGTACACATTTAAAGATTTTTAAGGGGCCTGAAGGAGCTGGTTTAAATACATGACAATCCATTCCACTGTCTCTTCTTTCTCTTGTAGGGAAGTCCTGGCTCTGATGGTATCGCTGGACCAAAGGTAAGGTACTGTTTTCAGTGATGTTTTCTGTAGTTGGCAGCAAAATTGGAAACCAAGAAAATGGTCTTCATTAAGCCTCTGGAACTGTAATTCAATGGGTTTATTCAAAGCTGTTTTTCTAATATTGATATGGAATGGGATACAATCAGCAAAGAGCTTTCCTCAGCTGTAAACACAGTGTAACCTATAAAAACATTTAGGAATTCCTTCAGTTCTTAGCAAGCTCTCAGAATCCTTCCCAACTGGATTGTTAGAACAAGTTCTAATACAAAATTCCCCTTTAGCTTCTTAGTGAACAGAAATATGTTTAAAAGCTCTCTGCCACACTTCTGGCAGGCTTGTTATTGAATCTACTATATAAAATCATCATAATCCTTTTGCACACAGGGTAGCCCTGGATCCGAAGGCTTACGAGGTGTCCCTGGGACTCGTGGATCCAAAGGAGAAAAGGTAAATTTTAATTCACAATATTCACAAGTAGTTTAGAAGAAGAAGAAAGACTTTACTGTTTAAAATGAAAACTCAAGTCATTTTTGCCTAAGGCCTAGTGATCTTTTTAGAGCAGACATGTCAAACACAAGACCCGCGGACTGAATTTGGCCCGCGATTGGCCAATATTTGGCCCCCGGGAATGCTCTGGAGACAGCGAGGGGCTGGCCCCCGCCACCCTGGCCCTGGCTCCACCCAGCCCAGCAGCCCCCAAGTCACATGCACAGAAGGTGAGCATGCAGGGGCCAACAGCATCCGGCAGCAGGGGTGCGTAGCCCGCTGTGAATACTGGGCCGGCCCTCTAGCAGCAGCGCTGTGGCGGTGGCAATGGCAGCACATGGAGTCAAGGGGGCATGTGATGCAGACCGCCAGACATGCCTACTCCGTCTTATCTCTTTTTGGTTGGAGAGCAGGTTGCCACTGGTCATCTCAGCCCCCGCACGTGTCTTGCCCTTGGTCCATGGGTGGAGTGCATTTCCCTCGCACACCTCGATACCTGTCGTAGCCGTGGCCGCCAGCCACTTGCACAGGTCCATTAGGCTGCCACCCGGAGCTTCAGGCCCACCCAGTACAAAGGAAGCAGAGATGGGGGAGAGGCACACAATCCTGGCTGGGACTGGGTGGCCATGGCGCCAATGGGGATCTGGCTTTCCCCGCTCAGGTTGGCCTTTTGCTTGCTGGGACTGGGCGTGCTCTACCATCTCTACTCAGGAATTCCTAGCCATCCGTTTCGCCTTTTTGCTGGGTGGGGCTGCTGCTCCAGGTGGCGGGGGGAGCCTAATGGACCTGCACCAGCTGCTGGTTCCAGTGGCCTGAGGCGGGGCCAAGGTGCATCAGGTGCGCGAAGGGAACAAGCTCCACACGCGGGCCAAGGGGGCCGAGAAGATGACCAGCAGCGACCTGCTCTCCAACTGCAAGCAAAAACAGACGGGACGGAGTAGGTACATCTGGTGGTCTGTATCATGTGCCTCCCCTCCCCTACTCTGCCTGCTGCTGGAGGGCTGGCCCAGTATTCGCAGCGGGCTACGGAACCCCAGAGTGTGCTGGTCGAGGGGCTGGCAGGCTATGGCTGCTGACGGACACCGTCGGCCTCCATGCGCTTGCTGGCCTCTGTGTGCAGGGGCCGATGGTGTCAGGCAGCAGCCGCCCCGGCCCCTGCCTCACCTTGCCTTGCCCTGTGGCAATGAACCCCCCACCCTGTCCCCTGCCCCCCTGCCTCACCTCGCAGGATGAGCCTCCTGCCCACCGCCTCACCCGCCAGAGACACCCTGGATCTCCCCCAATCCTGCCTGGCCCCCACAGGTGCCCCCCCGAGCAATGTCGAGGTGGCCACGCCCACCCAGTCAGCCATGACCACCACAGCCATGTCCACCCAGTGGTCCACGCCCACCCAGCCCTCCTAAGGGCACCACAATGCTGATGCGGCCCTCAATGAAATTGAGTTTGATACCTCTGTTTTAGAGAAATGGGTCAAGTTTAAGGGTTGTTAAATATTTCTAATAATGTCCAAACATGTGGGAAAAGACATTCTGCACTTTTAACTGATTTTGTTAAAACTTGTTTTTGTTTTTCTTATAGCTGGAACTTGGAGGATACACATGACTCAATGTAGAATTAGCAGACTGAGTTTATAAACTAAGAAAGGCATAGAATAGAAGGAGAGGGGAGGAGAGGAGAGGAGAGGAACATAACAGAATAGAATCATAGAGTTGGAAGAGACTTTGCAGGTCTTCTAGTCCAACCCTCTGCCCAAAGCAGGAGGCTTTATACCATTTCAGACAAATGGTTGTGCAATCTTTTTTTGAAAGCCTCCGGGGACGGAGCACCCACAACTTCAGGGGGCAAGCTGTTCCATTGATTAATTGTTCTCACTGTCAAGCAATTTCTTCTTATTTCCAGGTTAGATTTCCCCCTGATGAGCTAGTTGCAAAGGAAAGGAAAACAATGCCTCCTTTAATGAGAAAGTTGGGAATGAGTAGGGAAAAATGCACTATGCCCCAAACAAAAAAGTGCATCTGTAAAACTGGGCAGCTAGAAGAGTTCAGCTGGCCAAAACCAATTTGGAAACAAGAAAGGAAGATTTTTTAAAATGCTCTGATATATTGAGAAAAGTTAGTGCTGTGGGGTTCATGAATTTGAGGATTGTACTAATTAATGTAGCTTCAGTTTCCCTCTCACTGGTCTGTTCTTGGATAACATGGACATTTATATATTATCTCAGAAGACTAAAAATCAATTTTCATAAAGTAACATTCTAAATACATTTTGCTTTGTTTAGACAGAGAAATGCATCACAAAATTCAGAAATATGCTTCTGAAGAGAATTGTCATTTTAAAATTGTGGACCAGATTAGCTTGTAAACCTGCCCAAGTTGCTCGATAGTGGGATGGGCAGCATATAAATTTAATAGATAGATGATGGATGGATGGATGGATGGAAGATAGGGAGAGAGAGAGAGAGAGAACCAAATTCAAAAAGAATGAATTAGAAGTTTCTTGGCGACGTTTCGACGAAGTCACATTCGTCATCTTCAGGCTGGTGTCTTCTGCTTCGTGCTTCTGGGCGTAGTGTGTGTGATCGCAGCTGTTTCTTCCTTTTAACTGCCAGTGGGGCTTGAGCTGATTGGGTAGGAGCTTGGCTGTGTTCTGATTGGGTGGAGGTGTGTTCTGATTGGTTAAGGAGCTTGGCTGTGCTCTGATTGGATGGGGGGTTGGCTGTGCTCTGATTGGATGGGGGAGTGTTTTGTTTGGGTGGGGGCTTTGCT
>NW_015386275.1:1044368-1056297 GCF_001527695.2 Protobothrops mucrosquamatus | reverse complement strand
AAAGCAAACCCAAACCCACACAGATGATGAGGCACGACCACAAACTAGAAGCCAGTCCACAGCTGCATCATTAGCCACTTTAAACCTCTCCAATCCATACATGAAGCAAACTGACACCCACCATAAAGATGTGGCACGACCACGAACACGAAGCCAAACTACAGCAATGAAGCTCACCATCTCAAATCCCCCTGCAACTTATATATATATATATATATTCTCTGTCTTACCTTTACGTTCCAAAATAATGTCTTTAACCAATAAATGGTGGGTAGAGATACATTTTTGATTATACCCCCCATTTATCCTATTCTGTTTCCCCTTAAATCATTCACCTCATGGTGATGGTATTGTTATTGTAGTTCATTGCATAGCCAGCCAGATATTCAGACTGGATTTGGCATTTTTATCCACTTATTGAGTCCTTCCCTTGGGATAGGCTTGGAATAGGCAGATATGGATGTGTTAAAGTTATCGTCACAGGATGTAACCTGTTCTGAGCAAAACTGCCTTTTGCAACAAACTGATGGTGAATTGTCAATGCTGATGGTGTTCAAGAGATGCTCCAGTTCTTTTGGGATTTCACCCCAAACCCCTATTACTATTGGTACTACCTTTGCTTTCTTTTTGCCACAGTTCTATTTCTATTTGCAGGTCTTTATATTTTGTTATCTTCTCCAGTTCTTTCTCTTCTGTTCTACTCTCTCCAGGTATTGCCACATCCACTGTCCAGACATTTTTGTCTTTTTTATCAGCAGTTCTTAAGTCTGGTGTGTTATGTGGCAAGTGCCTGTCTATTTGAATTTTAAAGTCCCAGAGCATTTTAGCTTCTTCATTTTCTATGATTTTCTCTATTTTATGGTCTTATCAGTTCTTACTTGTAGGCTAATGGTATTTCTTGCGAATCTTCCAATGCACTATTGTTGATATTTGTCATGATATTGTTTGTAAACAATATGTGTTATCTTCTTGCAGCAGCTAATCAGGTGGTCCACTCTTTCTTCAGGTGGTCCACTTGCTGTCTGTTGCTGTCGTCTCAATTCTGGCTTTTATAAACATTACTATTGTTATTTCATTTGTTGTTTCTGCTGGAAGAAAATGTTTGTGTCTGTACATTTCTGTGGATAGGAGTGGTTTCTATGAGAGATGGGATAATTGGTATATGCAACTGGGCAATCAAGTTGATAAATTGTCTGTGTTATTTTACAGATAAGTAATGTAATTGATTGATTGATTATGTGCCATCAAATCAGTGTTGTTCTAATCACCACACAGATAGATTTTCTTCATGAGCATGAGGCTGGACTAGAAGACTTCCAAGGTCCCTTCCAACCCTGTTATTCTTTGTTGTAACCTGGTTTTTCCAGTCTTCCAATAGTGCACCCATCACCACTGTAACTGAGTCAAACCATTTTCCTGCTGATTGTCCTCTGCTTCTCTTTCCTTCCACTTTTCCAACATTAAAGCCACTTCCAGAGTTAGGTCTTCACATAATGTGTCAAAAGTATGATATTTAAAGTGAGAACTCTAAGTCGATCTGTTTAATGATTCATTGGTTTGTTTTTATGCCTGTCTATGGCATTCTCCAGAGTCTTCTCCAACCCCAAAGTTCAAAGGCACTAATACTCTTCCTGTCCTGTTTCTTCAGTCCAACTTTCACTGGCATAGAGTATCACAGGGACACACCATGGTTTAATTAATGTAATTAATAGTCATTAATTCAACTAATACAGATGTCTTCTTTGTCTTGCCTCTGTTCTTTTTTGTGGGCTCCTGGCAGTTACAAATATATTCCTAAACAAATATGCCTCGTAAAGACATGTTTGTTGGAGGAGAGGACACGATTTAATTCTATTTTAGGTGGCAGTCTAATTTTCTAGTTCAACCCCTTGCCAAAGGCAGGAGACCTTATACCATTTCAGACAAATTGCTGTCTAATCTCTTTTTGAAAACCTCTAATGATGGAATACCCACAACTCTGGGAAGCAAGCTGTTCCATTGATTAATTGTTCTTGCTATCAGAAATTGTTTTCTTAGTTCCAGATTGGATCTCTCTTTAATGAGCTTCCACCCATTGTTTCTATTCCTATCCTAAGATGCTTTGGAGAATAAGTTGACTCCCTTTTTTCTGTTACCGTCAGATCCTGGAAGACAGTTATCATGTCACTCCTAATCCTTTTCTTTATTAGGCTAGACATCTAGTGTCAGGCACCAGGAAAATCAGAAAATCCAGGAAATTCAAATGGGTACAAAGGTTTATTGCAAGCTTAAGCTCTCTACAAGAGTCTGAACTACTAACTGTCAAAGCAAACTGGCGGTAGATAAGAGTCAAAGGAATTCAAGGTGGGCTGGACTTACGTAGATCTCTTGTGGGCGCAAAGGGACTCATGACTAATGATGCGTTTGACCCCTTCCTTGGACTCTGGTCATCTCCTACGTCTAGTTCCCTCAACTGTTCATCATACAGTTTACCTTCAAGACCCCTTATCATCTTTGTTGCTTTTCTCTGCAAAAAGGATGGTAAGATCTCTTCTAGGATCTTACCATCCTTTTTGTATCATGGCAACCAGAACTGGTTATAGTATTCTGGTTATATTCTCCTCTATAGGGGGAGGTGCACTATAACCAGTTATATTCTATAACTGGTTATAGTGCAGTATATAACGATACTACCACGTCTCATGATCTAACTTCTTTTTGGATAAATTTGATATGTGAATTAAAAGGAATGATAAAATGTCCTATTCTAAATGCAAACAGTTTTCCTGATGGTTGCTAAAAGTAGTGGAATGGAACCCATATATGTCTTCAAAACCATAACTCTCCCTGTTAAGTTACAAAGGGATTTGAGGAGGAAAGTATGTTTATAAGTTTTTTGTTTACGTCTGATGTTTTCTCAAACAGAATTTCAACTGTACTTGAGGAGCACATGTGGACAGATGTTCAATGCAACTAGTTCCAAAACATTAGATTCTCTGGTTTTATATCTCTTTGCTGTCATCTAGTGATTTCCTGGAGTTCTTCAGCTCAGATGTAGCAGGCCTAAGAGGTAGATATTTATGGTTCCAAAGAACAAGAAAGGATTATGGAGGAAGTAACATGTTTTGATCAAAATTCTGCAACTGAGCTTTCTGTCCTCATGGGGGGAACAAAGGAAAAGGAAGTTCTTGTTTTATAGGAAGTATGCTTTATGAGAAATCAAAATAGAGATAAACATGTTGCAAATAAACCTTGACAGTTTTGCATCAAACAAAATTTGTCATTTCTCTGTGTGAATGTTGCTACAAGAAAAAAATGGTTGGAGCTTCTATTAACATAATATCCAGCCTATGTAGGAATATAGTTCCAATTACTCATTGGACCTAGTTACAGCATATTCTACCTTTTATCCATGGTGGAATGCTAAATCACTTCCTGTTTTCTCTAGGAAATAATCCTGGAAGCTAAGTCAAACAAAAATGTGATTATCCGTAAAACATGGTAGTATAATATTCATGGGTTAATGGGGACTTGAATCTGGATTTTCCAGGCTTATCTTGATAGTCTAGCTGGCGATTGCTGCTGGCTTTCAGTTAAAAACATGCTACTGTCAATAGAGCAAAGGCTAACAAATAATTAAATAGGTGGGTTTTGTATCTACAATGAAACAAACTTACTGACATTCTGAGAAGACAGTATATCTGTTTCAAACTCAGATGATAGAATAATGATTATTTAATCATCATCATTATATAATTAATAATTTGCATTATTATACGGTAAAAATTTCCTGTTAGGATCGTTCTTTGCTCAATTCAAGTCCAAATCTTCAGCTGTGAGTACAGCAGGCATTTTCAGAAAAGGGATTCTTGATCTACCTCTTTCCAAATTCATAAAGCAGAGACATTTCCTAATTCTTCATATGAACCAAGCATTCTGTTTATATGAAGATTTGGCACAGAGGAAGAAGGAGTGCTGCCATACAAGTGATTGTATGCCCTACTATATTTATTTTTCAAACAAATAAAACATTTTTCTCCAGAAGTCCCTCAATTAATCTGGCTCTGACCATTCTCATGTTTTTACCTCTCAGAAAAAGGGATGACAAACAGCAATCTCTCTTCTTGCTCCCTCTCCACTGTGCCCTTCACTAATGTTCTCACAGTCTAGCTTCCCACAGACTCCTTGTATTTCCCAAGACCTCTTAATTAAGATTAGGTAATACAGTAATATTCCTCAGTGTGCGGCTGTGTTAGACACCTCATTATTTTGGCTTCTTCCCCTTCTGTTGTGCTACTGTCCCATGAGTACAGCATACTTTGGCATTCTATAGAAGGAAATTGTTGCTCAGTGGTAGTATTTGAAACACAAGGGAAATTGCTCACTGCTGGTTCTTTGAGGCAGTGCTGTTCATTTGCCATGATGTAGACAAAGCCTTAGAGAGTGAGTAGTGTCCATGACTGAGTATGACAAGAACTCAACCACCAAGAGGGGACCAAGTAGACAGAATGGCTAGAAATGCCACAGCCCAGCAGTCAGTTTCAGTTCCAGGTAGCCTTTGGGCATTCCTGTCAGGTCATCGATACTGTATCAACTCAGTTGAGGCAAAGGAGGATATATGTGAACAAATGTTTTCCTCTGGCCACTCTCATAGTCCCATATGAGCCATTAACTTCTCAGTACTCTTTATTCTGCAAGCAAATTGGCAAGAATGTTGGAAATAGTTGGCTTTCATGACAATATGGTGCAATGGATCCTACATACAGTACAATTATGCCAAAAATCCTCCAATCCCTGGAGGATTCTGGATAAGATGTGATATTTTTTTTTTAAAAAAATAGCTTTTTGAGTAGATAATCCATGGATTTTAAGATTATCTGGGCCTTTGATAGTGTTTGCTTGATATTGTTTTCCTGCATTGACTATAGGCAAAATATGGTATAATTTAGTATATTGGAACACGTATGGTTCAACTCTGCAGATGTTATATTTTCTCTTCTGCTTTTCTACTTATTCTTCTCTGCAAATATTGCCTCATTTATTTTCCTTTTTTTTAGGGTGAGCTAGGTCCACCAGGAGAACAAGGCCGTGAGGGACTTTTTGGACCACCAGGAGAACCAGTAAGATGCTCTCAGTTCTTCTGCATCCTCAATCTCTCAGTTGGGCAGAGGGAGAATGTAAATCAATGAGTAGAAAGGAAGAGAATATTTGACAGGCCCCTGCTCTGTATTAATTTGAGTAATCTTTTTTTTTTTTTTTTGCAGTGAGGAGCAATTAGTGTAATCAGTGTTCATGGGAGTAATGCAAAGAGCCTTATAAGCAATTAAGACAGTCAAAAAGGACTTGATTCCTACTCATAATGTGATCCTTGTATCATTAGCATTACCAAGAACAGACAGTACTGCTAGGAAATATACATTGAATAAGAAAACTCACATGATTAATGAGTTCCTCTCTGCACATATATCTACTGGCCTGTTATTCCAGCTATAGAGGATAAGTGTCCTTCCATAGATCCAGGACATTTCCATCCCATAATGCTCCAAAGTGAGGCTCCTTGCTCTGTTATATTTGTCCAGTTTGTAGTTGTAAAATAACACGTATTGTTAAAATGAAATGCAGATGTTCTGCACCAAAATGGCAAATTGAAAACAGCAGCTAGGATAAAAGCTAACATAAATCCCATTTAGAACCTTCCCTGCTATAAGAGCCCTCTGTGTTTTTCTATACAAAATTGAACATATTGCATCAAGGTGACCAAACAAGAGTTCCTCAAGACATTTAAGGCAACAGACTTTTAAAAAGAAAAGGACACCACAATTATTTGTTCTAAGTGGGATACAAAATGGGCATGAATCACACCTTAGAACTCAGGATTCAAGTGAATGAAATTTTTAAAAAACCAAACTGTCAAATAAATTGACATCAGTAAAATAATGAAAATTGATACCTCTTTTAGGAAAAACAAATTAGAAAGGGCTATAACAAGTGGGAATAGGAAGTTCTTAAAGCTATTTATTTTGGTTCTTAAGCCATTACAATGTTTTTCTTGGATCGATGGAAAGCTACACCCTGACAAATTATTTGATAATACTATATGTCCTAGACAGTACAGTTGCACAGAACTAAAATTAAAATTGTATAGTTTTCCTGATGATTATTGTCTTTGTAGTTTGTTCTAAATGACAAGTATGAAAATGTGCTTTAAGTAAAGAAATAAGTCATACTCATCCTAACGCTATTCTTTCCATGGGGAAACTTTAACTGTTCACATAAAATATTATTAAATGTTCATGGGTAACCTCCATTTTTAAAATATTGCAAGGTCAGGCTTCTGCATCCCCCTTGCTGTGCAAGTACAGATAGTCCTCGATTTACAACAGTTTGTTTAGTTACTGTTCAAAGTTACAACTGTGCAAAGTTACAACTCAAAAGTGACCTATGACCGTTTTTCATACTTACAACTGTTGCAGCATCCCCATGGTCAGATGCTTGACAACTGACTCATATTTATGACAGTTGCAGTGTCCTGGGATCATGTGTTCACCTTTTGTGACCTTCTGACAAGCAAAATCAATGGGGAAGTCAGATTCATTTAACAGCTGTGTTACTAACTTACCAACTGCAGTGATTCACTTAAAACTGGGGCCAGAAAGGTTGTAAAATGGAACAAAATTCGCTTAATAAAGATCTTGCTTAGTAGCTGAAATTTTGGACTCAGTTATGGTTGTAAATAGAGGTCTACCTGAATATGTGAACCTAAATGATAATTCATACTTGATGCAAGTATATTTGAATCTCATACTAATGGATTCTCATTTTTAAAATGCAATTAATTTTTGAAATCTCACCTGCCAAACATATATATGTACATGTATATAACTCTTAGCATTTGCACAGTGTTTGTAATGAACCTGGTAAAAGCTGAGTTCCATAGCCAATTGGGGAAATCTGAATAATTTTCATTTATCTGAGGCAAAGAGATTGCATTTGAACTTACTGTTTTGTAAAGTTTTACTCCTGATCTGATATCCCCAAAGCTCCAGCAACAGCAACACTGGAGAGCCATGCCAAAAAAAAAAAGTTTGATTGAATAACAGAGTTGGAAGGGACGTTGGAAGTCTTCTAGTGCGACCCCTTGCTCAGGCAGGAGACCCTATACCAGTAGTGGGATTCAGCTGGCTCGCACTGGTTTGGTAGAACTGATACTTAATTTTTTGTTGTGTTTGGCGAACCGGTTATGATAAATCTGTGTTTTCTGGAACACATCTGGTTTTCGTTCAACTTCCTTCCAGGCGGGGGAAAAAAGAAAAAAAAACCCTCCCCAAAAGTCCAAGAGAGGAGCAACAGAAACCAAATGGTGCCTTCGATCATGTCAGCTGCCCGCCCGTCTCTTCCCTTTCACTCCCCTCTCGAGCCGGACTGCCATGCTACGGAGGATGGGCCTTACCTGGTCCCTCTCTGCCATATCGGAACCAGGGGGGAGTGATGGCGAAAGGCTCTGCCACCACTGCACAACTGCTGCGTCTGGTGCTGGAAGGGCTTTCTTCGGTCCCAGCCGCTTCCTCCACCAACTATCCTGTGGCTTGCACTGTGACCGGGGGGGCGCAAGACTTCCCTGACGCCTCCCTCTGCTAGCCCTCCCATCACTGCCACTGCACTTTCTGGCCACCCTGCGTTTGCCAGCATCTCCCTTCTCCGTTCTGGAAACTTTCTCCGTTTCTGCCACTTTCCTCTCAGCAGAAGGGAGGAAAGGAAGGATGCTTTGTATGGAAGGATGCTAAGCTCTGGGAAAACTACGCCAGCTGGAGATGGGCGAGGAAGGCCAGGCTCCCCTTCCCCGATGGTTCTGCAAAGCCCTTGAGTAGAGGATCAGGCCAACCTTGCAGGAAGCAGATCTACTTCTCAAGGGCTTTGCAGAACCATTGGGGAAGGATAGCCTGGCCTTTCTTGCCCAGCTCCAGCTGGCGTAGTTTTCCCGGAGCTTACCGTAGCGTCCTTCCACATGAAGCGTCCTTCCTTTCCTCCCTTCTGCCAGGAGGAAAGTGGCAGAAAACGGGGCTTCCATTTCCAGAACGGAGAAGTGAGACACCGGCTGATGCAGGTCAGCAAGAAAAATCGCTATGTGGAGGAAGGAAGGAAGGGACGGAGGGAGGGAGGTAAAGGAAGTTACTGTAAGCCCCCTTTCTCCCTTGCCCAGATGGGACAGAGGCAGCCCACACAGGCTGCTGCTTTGTGCAAGTAGGTGCGACCCTGGCGACCAAGTCTCCTCAGGGCCGCTTGAGAAGTTTTGTTCCTGGGTGGTGGTGGATGAAACCGACCACCCTGCAGCAGTTTTCCACCTCTGCCTCTTCCTCAGGTGGCTTAGTCCATCCACCCCTCTTTACTTTTAGCGTTCAGGGACGCCCGTGCCTTTATGTGTTCTTAAGTTGCTCTTCGGGCAGAGAACCAGTTGTTAAATTATTTGAATCCCACCACTGCCCTATACCATTCCCGACAAGTAGCTGTCCAGTCTCTTAAAAACCTCCAGTGATGGAGCACCCCCAACTTCTGAAGGCAAGCATTTCCATTGGTTAATTATTCTCACTGTAAGGAAATTTCTCATTGCAACAACCCAGTGGTAGAGAAAGAAAAGGGATGAGTAATTGGATTTAGTCCCTAGCACATCTGCCTTCAGAGCGAACATTTACAAGCAACATTTACAAATAACACCCTTTTCCAGTAAAAATCTAAGAAGTTACAGCTATTTATTTTGTATGTCAGATAATGGGAGACTTTTCAAATCCTATTCTTGATCCAGACTGGTAAAATATGTAATCAATGTTGCTTGTAAATAGAAACACTGAACCGTTTGATAAATCAGTTGACAAAAACATGAAGTAATATCGTTTTTGCAGAAATTATCTTAAAAAACCCAAACCATTGAAATTGTCCATATAAAAGATGAGCAATAGCAGAGGATATGCTTTCTTAACTTACGTATCGTTAGCCTCTAAATTTGGGACAAATCAGGCAGCATGTGATCTCCTCAGGGTTTCCCAAGCTAAAATGTTGACATGAGTTATCAACAACAGCTAAACTGGATAAGAGATTATAAACTGAAAAGGTTTACTTGCTTGCAAAATATTTTCAATAATAATAATATATAAAAATTCTTTTTCTCCTTAATATACAGACAAACAGAAATTATATTTCAGTCATTGACCAATAAAAATATATTCAGCGCAGTAAAACAACAAAGCAAAGTTAACCCCTACCATCAAAGACTGTAGGCAAACATTTGTGGGTGAAGCTTATATAGCAGAATTTTGCTACTTTTAGAGGAATAGATTTGTCCTGTTTATCTAACAAATAATGCATATAAAAATTATTGGAATGCCCTTGAAATTTAGTTAAAAGGGGGATAATCAATCGATGGTGAATGTCCCTGTAGAACTAACAATATGAAAGAATTTGGGTCTTGTTATACTAATAAAGTATAAATAACTTGAGGCCTCTAAACCAAACTCCTTCCTAAGTCTGCCCATTCCAAATAAGGGAGGGAAGGAAGGAAGGAAGGAAGGAAGGAAGGAAGGAAGGAAGGAAGGAAGGAAGGAAGGAAGGAAGGAAGGAAGGAAGGATATGAAATGAACAGCAGCTTCAGGAAACTCTCTTCAGATCATTTTGTGAGGTTACAGGACAAGATTTGTGATTTCTGCAAAACTAGTTGGTTCTGGCAATGTATTAGAGCAGGGCTTTTCAACCTTTTCACCCATTGTACCACTTTTAGGATATGGCAATATCCGAGTACCACCAGTCGCCTAGCAAGGTGGCAAAAACTTGACACACACAAAAAAAGGAAAAAAATGATAAAGTACAGGTAGTTCTCGACTTACAACAGTTCACTTAGTGACTGTTCAAAGTTACAATGGCACTGAAAAAAGTGCCCCCCAAGGCACAGCCGAGCAAGACACCTGCCTGCCCACCTGGCGGCACTCTTCCTCCTGTCCGAGGTTTTCATTGTTGTGAGCATTTCTGTTGAGGATTGGCAGCGTGGATGGGATGGGGGGTTGTTTGGTTTTTATTCCCTCTGCCTGCTGGGTGGTTGCAGCAGGTTTTGGTCACTGCACATGACCCTGGGACACTGTGACCGTCATAAATATGAATCAGTTGCCAAGAAATCTGAATGTAAATCACAAGAGCCTGGAGATGCTGCAACATTCCAGCTGATCAGCGCTTCTTCTGGGCTCAGCAGAAGCACCAGGATCAGTGCTGCTTTCCAGCTGATTGGTGCTTTTTCAGGGCTTAGCAGAAGCACCAAGATCACGCCGAGCTCCAACTGGAAACCGGCGCTGATCCTGGCGCTTCCACTGAGCCCTGACAGCCCTGCAGCTCCAGCCATCTCTCGCTCAGGCTTGTGCAGTGCTGCCACCAGTTCAGCTCATTCCCCTCCCCCACTACCACTTTTCTAGGATGGTCGCGTACCACCTGCCAGGTGCCCATGTACCACAGGTGGTACCCGTACCACTGGTTGAAAAGCCCTGTATTAGAGAAGGATGAAACCACTGAACTAACATTTTTCTTCTAGGGTAAAGTAGGTGCACCTGGACCTAAGGGCTTTAGAGGAGATGAAGGAGCTTCTGGACCAGAGGTTGGTGTCTATGGTTGGGGAGAATCCCATATCTCACTGAATACACACATTTCTCAGATCAACAATGTTACAGGATATATAAGATGTCAACTAAAACAAAGAAATGTGCATTTTTAGATGTGAATTTATATATTTAGTATATTTAAGAGTATTATTTTATTGGTTGATGTTGTATGATGTTCATATTGTGAGGCATGGAAAACAAATGAATAAACTCTGCAAAAGATAAATAAGGTTAAAAAAGTTGACTCCCAAAATATTTCTGGGTTTTATATTTATATCCTTCAATATATCAGGCTCATAAGAGGTGCTAATACATCCAAATGTAATTAATATGAAAAAAATTACAAGATACAATGATGTACCAAATGAAAAGGGGAACTTAAAACTAAATAAGAACTTAATAGACTAGGGATTGATCTATCATGGTGGCCACAGTTACAGATACAATCCAGATAGGAAAAAGACAGGAAGATATATGGTTTTTATAAAGAACCAACTGAATTGGATCAGATTCTAATGGGGATAGAGGAGAAATTAATTAAAAGGATATATACAGAAACTATAAACTTACAATGTCAACAGTGTACAAAGAAAATCTTTATAAAATGTTCTACAGATGGCACCTTTCACTTGCAAGACTAGTGAATATGTACTAAGATAAAGCTGTTAAATGCCGGAAATGTAATCAAATACCAGGTTCGTATTATCACATGTGGTGGACATGTCCCAAAACAAAAAAATATTGGAATAAAATATACCTATGTTTGGAAGCAATGATAAAACAACATACAGATTTAAAACCAGAGACATTCTTATTGGGCATGTTACCAGGGAACTATTATAAAGGTAATACTTACTTAGTTTTATTACATATATTAACAGCAGCTAGAATAGTATATGCACAATTTTGAAAAAATGAAGAAACCCCTATAGAAGAGAATATAATTTAAAAAAATACTGAAATGTGCAGAAATGGATAGGTTAACATTAAAAATTAAAGAAAAAGAAGAAACTGAATACTGTATGACATGGAACTTATTTTTTACCAATGGTTAGCTGATAAAAACAAGTTAGAAAGTTGGAAATATGAGAAAATGTGGATTATGTGAGGAAGATCTATAATAATAATAATAATAATAATAAATTTAATTTATATGCCGCCCTTCTCCCAGCGGGACTCAGGGCGGCGCACAACATATTTAAAACAAAACATAAATACATTCCCCCCCGATAAAACCGAATTAAATCAAATTTTAAAGTTGTGTCTCTATCAAATTGTTAAAAGATAAACCCCAAATAAAATCCTCCCTAGGTCAG
>NW_015386275.1:1020144-1044092 GCF_001527695.2 Protobothrops mucrosquamatus | reverse complement strand
GGGATAATTATGAAAACAACTGTTTATTAGCTAAGCTTTCGTCGGTCCCTTCCTAACGACATCAGAATAAAAAACCAGGGATTTGAAAGTCTGCTTATAAAACTGGCTGTTTTTGCACTCTGCTCATCGAGCGCGTCACCGGTCTACCTGCCCCGGTTGGTTGTATTCACTCTAGCTGCATCGCATCCACCCGCATCCTTTTGAATTCCAGCACCTCCTCTCCTCCCATCATTGCCTCCCCCTCCTGCTCCGCTCGTGTCTGGATGTTTACAGTTGTTGTCAAATCGCCCTCTAGTTTATCTCATCCTGTGACTCTCATCCGGTACTGCATATTTGCATATGGTAATGCCCCTCCCCTCATATGTGTCACCCTATTATCACTTGGCTCTTGAGTGAATTGTGTTGATGTCTCCTCCTTTGCACTTGTTGTAATTCCTTGCCGTTGCGTGAGCAGGCAACTTTGATCTTGTCTATCCCTCTCCCTCCTATGCATGGGTGGCGCTCTTTGTGCTTGATGTGAAGTCTTGCATTGTTGCTCGTGTTTTCTTAATGCCTGGTAAGCCGGCAATAAATCTGTATGGCGGTTAATTGAGTGTTCATTTGATAGCCAGCCTTCTTTAAGTAATTGGCCACTTTGGAAGTGTCCTGGGCAATGGCCTCCGCTCCCGCAAGATCAAATGAGTGGTTGTTGCTGGCCATATAGATCCACACCTGTGAGTGTTGCTCGTGTCGTCTAATGGCCAATTTATGCTCATGGATCCTGGTCTTGAGCCGTTTGGTCGTCTCCCCGATGTAATTGCAGTGGCAATCATTACATTTAACTCTATAAACCACCGATGATCTTTCCTCATTGGGCAAAGGGTCTTTGGGGCGCATTACCTTCGCACGTAGGGTTTGATTCAGCTAATGTGCTATGTTGATATTATACGGTGTCAATATCCGTGCTGTTGCCTCTGATACGCCATTGATATACGGTAATGTTACCCAGGTTGTAGTTGTTTGTCTATTTTGTGTACCACGAGGCTCTTGTTATCTGCTGTATTGTCGGATAAAGTCCACTGGGTAACCGTTGCGCCTGCATATATGGTAGAAGTAATTCCGTTCCTCAGTTTTTGCTTTCTTCGTGCTGCAGTGAGTGCCTATGCGCTTAAACATTGTTCTAATGCAGCCGATCTTCTGCGATATGGGGTGGTTGCTCTTATAATGCAAAATCCTGTCCATATGCGTCGCTTTTCAGTGAACAGTCGTGTGGCGTTTGGCGAATGACCAACACATCCAAGAATGCGAGAGTGCCATTGGTCTCCTCTTCCATTGTAAACTGGATATCTGGGTAGACTGAGTTTAATTCCTTCATGAACCTGGCACTATCCTGATGTTTAATGATGGTAATTTGGGCCGGTAGTGTGACATCACTTTGGATTCCAGCTATTGCAGGACAGCCTCTGCGATAATTCCCGAAATCGGGGATCCCATCACCGTGCCTTTCATCTGCTCATAGATGGACGCGGGCGGATGCGATGTGGCTAGAGAGAATACGACCAATTGGGGCGGGTAAACCGGTGACGCGCTCGATGAGCAGAGCGCAAAACCAGCCAACTTAATAAGCAGACTTTCAAATCCCTGGTTTTTTACTCTGATGACATTGGCAGGGGACCGATGAAAGCTTAGCTAATAAACAGTTGTTTTCATAGTTATCCCGGAGATCGTATATATATATCAGGCTCATTTAAAAGCATGAAAGTAATGTAACATAAATCTACAAAAAAATTAATTGTAAGAGTCTGCAGCATCTTAAAGATAAAGTGTTATGTTGTTAGGCTCTAAGATATTACAGTAAAGATTTGGTATAGCTACTCTTCTGAAAATGAATTGTGGGATTGTCTTGTCATTTGGTTTAAATTAACACTAAATGTTAATGTACATATTTCCATTTTTACTTTACAGGGCCCTAAAGGGCAGATTGGACCCCCTGGAATAACTGGAAACCCTGGCTTGATGGGTGATAGGGTGAGTGATATGATACCTGGGAATGCTAAATTTTAATTTGGCTGGTGCTCCAATTGTGTTTATTTCTAGGGAAGATAGTCCTGGCCATAATCATACATGGTTGAACTTCATGAAAACTGGAATGCTCTTATGGGTGAAACCACCTATGAAAACCATCTAGGCATTGCCACTATTTTTTTTTTTTTTGGTTTCAAGTTTTTTATTGGTTTTACAATATTACATTTACATATTTGAAAAGTAGCGTGGCGGCTGAGCACAGTAATTCCGTTACATTTGAATATCATCAGTACAAATCTCAAATTATTACAACAAACTAATTCCCTCTCTTTCCCCCAAGATATCTACTGTCATGTTCAAACCAATACAGTTCTTATTCTACTAATCAAACAAAAAATACCTTTCTAATATTCATCAATAATCTTCAGTCTATACATATCTTAATTAATTTGACATTCCACCTTTTAGACAATAACCTAGTAAGTTTTTTTTAACTTTAATTTGCCATTGATATCTAAATTTAACGTTTAATCTTTATCATTTCCAGGTTTTAAATTATCCCAATTTCTAAGTCTCCTATCTCACATTTGGAGCTAATAATTTTTCTTTCTTTCTTCTACTTCCTCCTTTCTTCCTTTCCAGAAAGAGAAAAAAAAATAAAAATAAACCACCAACATTTATACCACAAACCCATATACAAATTTAATTATTAGTACTTATACTTTTAAGTTTTACTTAACCTTTGTCTCAACTCATAACAATATCTTAAATTCAAATCTATTAATAAACATCTGTAAGTCTAATGTAAATTATAAATTAAAAAGGTTTAAAAATTAATTTGTGCTAAGGAAATAGGGCTAACCTCATACATTCTAATATTTAAAATACACACCTTATATATAAATTCTACCATCTATCTTATCCATCTAATGACAATATAATATTCTTATTTCAACATATTTCTAGATTTTATATGACAAAAAATTTTTTTTATCTCAAATTGTTACAATGTCTTGTGTTCAGAATACATATTCTATCTATTTAGATATATTCTATTTTAGATCTCATATATAGATCAGAACCCCAAACTTTTTCAATCGTATTCTAGCTTTTTTCCTCTGCCAGGTCATTTTTCGTAGTTTTGCCTTTAAATCATCAAAAAAGTCTCCTTGTATTGTTGTTGTAACTATTGTTTGATATTGATAAGGGAGTTCAGTTGCTGTTTTCTTAAGAGAACTAGCAGATTTAGCAGGTCGTCTCTTTATTTTTCCAGTTTGATGCAGTTGTCCCGAAGTATTTATCTTCTCTTTCATCTGTTTTTCTTTTTTATCTTCAAATTCCTTCTGGTTTATAAGAAAAGTCCTTTCCTTATTCTCTATTATCAGTTTCCTCCCCGTGTTTTCCACTGTTTGTATTTGTTGAGTATCTGAGTCTTCTGTCATAGCATTTGGTTGTTTCACCTTCTCTATAAAATTCTGTATAGATAATTCTTTAGTTGAAGTCATAGTTTGAGCTTGCATACGGAGAGTTTGGATAATTGCTTTTAACATATAAAGAATTTGTTCCTGTACTTCCTCTGTGGGAGAAATCCATTCCTGTTCTTCTTCCATTGTCGTATATTAAACTAAACAAAAAGCTTACAATCAGAAAGTCCACCAAGTAACAAGCTGAGCTGAGTTTTTTGCAGATGATGCTTCAAGGTTGCTTTATATCTTATCTAATTTCAAAGCTATCAACAAGTCTCTCTTAAAGAATAGCAGATTACAGTCTCAAATTTAGCCAGCAAACTCAGAGTTAGTTAGATCTTTCAGTTTTCTTTTCCCCCTCTATTTTAAGGGGGAGAAAAAGAACCCAAATCTTCAATAATAGTTAGAGTAAAAATCAGAGAAGAAGAAGAAAATAGAGAGTAGAAAGTTACAAGTTTTATAATCCACCAGTTTTAAAAAATAGAATTCCAATTAGGATCCCAGTATTTTTCCAACGTTTTAGACTCCCGAGTGGTTGATAGCTGCTGTTTCTGGAGGGAGGGCTAAAATCCCCCTTCCCTCACCACAGGGGGGAAAGTACTTTAGCAGCTTATGCAGGTAATTAAGTAATTAGGATGCAAGAGAGGCAGATCTCACCCAATCCATTCCACGCTGCTTTGAAGTTGCCAGATGTTAATGTGACTTTGGTTAGCAGCCTAGGGACAAGCCATATTTCTATGGCCGGTCCTTTTGTCCGCAGGTTTGGAGAGATTGCCAGGTCTAACAGGAGCGTTGCTGCTCTCCTGCGATCCAGCAAAAGCCCCTCCTTGCTGATCGCCTCTTCGGGGCGATTTTCGGCCCTTTTCAGGGCTCCCCAGCGATACAAAACTGAACTGGGGAGAGAGAGCAGATCTCCCAGCCGTCCATGGCAGCTGCGTGACGAAACCGGAAGCCCAGGCATTGCCACTGTTATAGAAGGCAGCAGTGAAGCTACTATTAGGACCAGTTTTGTGGGACTAGGAAAACTAGGCAATTGTTTCTTGTTTCCTATTGCATGAGCTTGCTGTCACTAGGAGGGATTCTCTTAAATATTTTCTTTCTCTCCAAATCAGGATTAATAAAAAGTGTTTTCTCACTTCCGGGATGCTTTTGAAAAAGCAGAATAGTCCATTTTCTGATGTATATCCATGCTTTCTAAATGTATTTTTATGACTCATTGAATCTGAGTTCAAAGGAGTCCCTTGAGCTTCAAGCCAATCTTTAAATCTCATAGGGTTGTAGCTACCTTCTCCTTATTATCATAGAATTCTAGAATTGAAAGAGGGCACTGAGGCCAGCAAATCCAGTCCCTTGCTTAGTGCACAAATCCAAATTAAAGCATCCTGACAGATTGCCCAATGCTCTGAAATGAAAGAAATGAGTAATGATCTTCCATCTGACATTTTTCTATGTCCTTGAAGAATGGTGTTGTTTCCCCACCCAACACTCCCCCAGTCTTTGCAAGGCCAAACATTTCTTTAGTTCTTTAATTCTCTATTCAGAGGGCTTAGTTTTTAGCACCTGTTTATCCTCATTGTCCTCCAATTTATTCCTGTTTGTCTAATTTGGTCTTAAAATGCATTGCCTAGACCAGGGGTCGGCAACTTTAAACACTCAAAGAGCCATTTGGACCCGTTTTCCACAGAAAAGAAAACACTGGGAGGCATAAAACCCTTTTGACATCTAAAATGAAGATAACACTGCATATATCATTTTTTACCTTTGTGCTATATATAAAAAAACTATAGTGTGTTGCATTTATGAAATCAATGAACTGCTACAAAGAAAACAAATTTTCTTTTAAAAGGGGGTGGCTGCCACTTGCCTGTCTCAGTAACGGTCTGACAGTTCCTAGGAAACGAGAAAAGTAAAAGGACCACAACAGTTAGTTTTACATGCTTTTCCTCCCCCAATCTTTTAAAAATTAAATTCAATATATTCCAGAGCAGGCCTGTCCATCTGGCTGTGAATTTGCACCATCCCTTAAATTTGGTTTGGAAGCTAATGAGACTAGAGCAGCCAAATTAATGTTGAGGAGATGACAACATCCAACATAGAGTTGATAGAGCCCCACCACACAACACACCAGGCGGGATGACTGCCTCTTGAGCTGCTGTCTAATTCTTAGAATAATGATTTCCATGCACATAATTCTTGGACTGAATTTGCATGGCTAATTAAATAAAAAACTACTCAAGACAAATAAAGACCTCGCAAAAAGAGGCATCCCAGAGTTCTGAAAAGATGTCTGGAAACCAAATTAATGCTTCACCATTTGGGTTGGGAAGAGACCAGCCTCTGCTGCAGTTCACATGCTCTCTCTCCCTCTCCCTCCCTCCCTCTCCCCCTCCCTCTCTCTCCCTCCCTCTCTCTCTCCCTCTCCCTCCCTCTCTCCCCCTCTCTCTCTCCCTCTCTCTCTCCCTCTCTCCCCCTCCCTCCCTCCCTCTCTCTCACTGCCAAATGACACTGCCAAATAAATAGCCCCCTTCACTCCTGCCATAGCCCATTCACTTCTCCCTCGCACTCCTCATTGTGCCCCCCTTTCGCCAGAATCCCCCGCATAGAGTTGGATGAGGCTTCTTGAAGAGGAGGGGCGACCATGCCTGAGGAACTGATTGGAGGAGCGGTCCAGGTGGGAAGGGGGTGGCCAGAATTGAGCCCAGAGCGCCTTTGCCTTGCATCAGCCTTATCGAGTGGGAAGGCGCCTCCGCCGCCGCTTCTGACTGCCTTCCTTGTGCTCCAGGGCATGAACGAGGCGGGTGCCTCATGCATAAAAGGCACTCCATGGGGCGAGAGCACACGGCGGCTAGAAAGAGCTGACCTTTCCTTCGGGCCCCGATAGGATCTTGCCGGAAGCATTAAAACTTTTTGAGCACAGCCTGGCCGGCGCCTCGTTCCTGGCCCGCAGTTTGGCCTCCGTGCCTTTTCTGAGCAGTTCCTACCAGCTGAAGTGAAACCAGCTGAGAGCCGGAATGGCTTTCTGGAGCCGAGGGTGCTAAGCTGCTTCGAGGCTGGAGCAGCCTGGGCTGAAGCTCTTCCAGCTGCGGAGCTTTGGGGGGTTCTTGAGGAAACGCTCTTCTCCTCCTCCTCACTCAAATTGGCTGCTAGCGGCTTGGGTGGCTCTGCTCCGTCCAAGTTGAAGAAAGCGGAGGCCAGCAGAAAGCAGCTTTCTTCAACTCAGATGAAGCAGAGCCACCCAAGCCGCTAGCAGCCGATCTGAGGGAGGAAGACGAGAAGAAGGCTGGCCAGGTGAGGAGAAGATAGGCTATGGTGGCTGGGTGGCTGGGGAGGGGGGGATAGTGGCAGTGGCAGCTCCCCCCACCCAGCCCGTTTCCCTAGCTCCATACGATGCTTGGCAGAACCCACCCACCCCACACGCCCCATCTGACCCATGCGGCACATTTTCAGCAGTCCTCCGTCTCTTTCTCTGCCGCCGCCACGTGCAGTCCCAAGAAGAAAAGAAGTTTGTGGGCAGTCACACAAACAAAAGAAGTTCAATCAATCAATTCCAACTTTGTGAGATTTTTTTCCCCGTGAGAAGTTGGAATTGATTGATTGAACTTTTTTAGTCCCCCTTTTTTTTTGTGGGAAAGCAAAGGAGGACTGGGAGCCACAGTAGAAGGCTGAAAGAGCTGCATGTAGCTCCAGAGCCTTGGGTTGCCGACCCGTAGCCTAGACACTAGATACAGTGTTTAAAATAGGGTAATTCATCCATTCATGTGATTTGGAAACTATACTTTTTTGATGCACCCTAAAAATGTATTTTTTAAAGAAATATTACATTACTAATTCATACTCAACTGCAATCAATTACTATTCCAATATTTTTTCATGAGTACAGTTACAGTACCAAGCCAGGGATTATCCTGTACCTGCATATTTTTTACAGTTGATTTTCAAGTCAGCTAAAATCTAGCTTAAATTGAGAGAGAGGAGAGAGAGTGTGTAAAGTGGCAAGACTGTTCTTAAATCTTCCCAAATATGGGATTTGTCTGCCCCCTTTTTCAGACATAGGAACAAAATTTGCCCTGCTGTTGTTGGTTCACACTTTATCAATTCTCCCAAAATTCCTGAAGAAAATACTTAAAGCAGTGATCTTCAACTAGTTGGGGAATTTTGGGAGTTGTAGTCCACATATCTTAAAGTTGCTAAGCTAACCTAAAAATTTGGTCAGATGATTAGCGAGTTGTTTCAGTATAATAGGATGCAATTCATTTGGCCCTAAAGCTCTAAAGCAATCCAAATTGCTATTCTCTGTTCTGATCAATTTTAAACTTCAATCCTAATTCCCCCTTTTGTTCTTCACAATTGCTTAGTAGACCTCATACACACAATTGTGCCAAAAGAAAAATTCAGTTGCTCTGTCTTTTCTTTGTTATCAGAGGCATCTTGCAGCTGGTATATTAATTATTTTCTCTTTCATTTTGAATGTAACTAAATTTGTTGATTTGTTGTCCTCAGATTCTACAATACTCTGTAATTTTCAGATCTTAACTAAGCTTTTTGTGCTGCCATTTTGGCTCTTGAACTATCTTCCATGTCCTCTCTTCTGGAATAGTATGTTCTAAGATAATTAAAGTCCTCAATCATTACTGCTTCAAACTTCTTTGAAAGAACAGTGGTTTGCTCTTGGGAAATGTCTATATCTTCCCCTAGCTGGTTGGGTAGGAGTAGACACTAATAACCAGTATTTGTTCCTGTACTTATTTTAAACCAGAAATTCTTTATGCAATTAACACTTGGATTTCTGAACAGGGATGAATAATTCTAACAAACAGTAGAGCAATTCTCTTTTCCCCCCTTTTGAATAAATATAGCTAAGCTCTCTAATTTATTCAATTATATTGCTTCCTGTACTTCAAGTGCCTTTGAGTCAATTGCCATAATCTAAGCATTAGTTTATAGACAACTAATATCTTAACTTGATGAACCAATATGTTTGGTGGTAGAGATGGGCTTTTTTATTATTATTTTTACTGAATTGAGTTTAATGGACTCCATTAAAGAAAAACACTTATTCTCCTTCTACACTGCAGAAACATTTATAAAAGATGGATTTTCCAAGGAGATTGTTTCCAATATCCTCAAGAATTCACTTTCAAGCCACTTTTGCCTTGTGCAAAAATCACATTTTTATCAGCCCTTCTAAAGTGCAAGCTATGTTATGTCAGCAGACCTTCAATCCAAATAACCTGAACCCAATGGTCCTACATTTCATTTGTCTAGCAATCATTCTTTTTAGCTTTCTTTTCCCCCCCATTTTTGTCCTTCTCTACGGACTGGGAAGAATGAATAAAACCACTTGAGCCTCCAGATTCTTAACTCTTGAGTTTCAAATCACATATCGGTCAAGATGTCAGTTGAACGTGCTCTTTTTTTTTTTCATTGCATTCAAAGGCTTTATATTTTATCCACTGTTATCTATTTTTTATCCATTTTCCCTCATTTAAATATGGATTTAAATGAGAAAATTTAAATACTTATAATAATAGGTTCAAACTCTGACTTCTACTAATTTCCCAATTTCCTTTTAGGGAGATGATGGCCCACCAGGAAACGGGACCATTGGCTATCCTGGTGCCCCAGTAAGTTTCATTTCATACTGCAAAAGTTTAAACAGAATTTATTCTCTTTATGCTGTTTCAATTTTACTTTCCAATCTTTCTTTACTTTTCCAGGGAGATCCTGGAATCAGAGGTGACCGTGGACTTAATGTAAGTATCTCTCTCATCCTTACCTTACTAAAAGTGTGAAATGAGAACCCCTTGTTTTTTTTCTGACAAATTTGTGTTTGTTTTGTAAAGAAGCAAGGCTTTTGAAGAAAAGGTCATCCTTCACTTCTGCAGCATTTGGATTTTTCAATTGTATCTATTTACTTTAAGAAAAGGAGCCTAAATTAATCTGTTAGTTTCCTGTGATAATTTTGCCCCATGACATAATATTGTAATGAAATGCCTCAGGTTGGGAAGCTGAAAGGTAGTGAGAAGCAGGACTTTTCTCATAAATGCATTTTTGGCCAAGTTTGGGAACAAAGAATTACAAATTTGTATGTAGCAGGAGCCTCAGCATATCCTGACGATGTGTCTCTCTGGCACCTTTTCATAAAGTACTGATATGCAGGGCAAGTGGATTTGTAAATCAGATCTATTCCCGAAGTTCCCATTTCTCTGTCCTCATTATTCCCATCCCACCAGCCTTCTGTCTTTCCCATTCACATCAGGATTATCCTGGCCACCGAGGGATGTGTGCTCCATGTGTGTGTCCAGTTCTGCACCCACCTCCAGTTGCAGAGGAAGGCTTGGGGGGAGAAGGGGGACAGCCACTGAAGGGAAGTCCTACAGGACCAAAAGAGCCTTCTTCCATAGAGAGATTGTTAGGGTTCTCACAAAATATTGTAAAATTGTATTCCTGCCAAGTATATTTGAGATGAGTTGGACGGAGTTTGTCATTTGTTCTGAAAAATTTTCCTTTGCCAGCAGACCTATTTGATAAATAAATAGTTTAAAAATAACAGGGCACTGAATGGAAACCAAAATCTTACTTGTATTGCAGTTGAATATTCTAATAAATAAAAGATTTAGGAGAATGGAGTTCTCCACTGTCCATTGCAGGAGTCAGTCCCACATACTTTATATGTTTTTCCTAAATGTTGCCTTGTCTTCTTCAGGGCACCAAAGGCTATCCTGGGCCCAAAGGCGATGATGGTGAAATTGGAGAGCCTGGTAAACAAGTAGGTAAAAAAATGGGATAGAGCATATTTTTCAAGAATTGACTCCTTTAGATGATGCAATCCATGTTTATTTGAAATGGGAATTCTGTAGTAACATTAGATGGTTTTTAAAGACCCATGCATTATAGTTTAGAAATGACTGGAATGGATGGGGGAATTGTTCAACCGCAGCAAATTTAGAAGATGAAAGAGGGAACTCAATTGTGATTCAGCCTAAAACCCTGTGCCAATCATTTGGGAGTAAATTGAGTTACACTGAATTCCACACATCTTCAAATTGCTGAGGTTGAGAAATACTCATCTATATAGTCTGTCTTTGGGATCATCAGCCAAGGAAAGATTCAACTCTTTGGTCATCAAATTCCTGAAAGAAGTGGATGTGCCTGGACCTAGAATGATATCACTGCTGATACTGATTGAGCATCAAATGTGATGTTTATTTTAGTTTAAGGGGAAAAAATGATAAGCACTTCTCTAGAGGTGAGTCTGCCTACAGCACCTCTGTAGTTTGAAGCTGTGAAATAATTACTTAGATGCTCAGCGTAACTGTTTCGAGGCCTCCCAGGCTCTTGTGAGATTTGAACTAACACCAAATTATCTATTAGATAAGTCATTTTCATAATTTTCAATTCTATTGCTGTAATTAGACATTTGAACAACAGGAAGCAAAGGAGCCCTCCTGTTTTCTAATAGAAAAGAGCTGGTAGCCATCCACATAGAAAATCTGCCTTGTTCTTGTTTTTTTTCACCTTCCAGATAACTGAACCTGGGATCAAAGGCAAGAAAGGTGTCAAAGGTTACAGGGGATCAGAAGGAGAACCAGTAAGTAGCAAAACAATCTTCCTATTAATTCTAATATTACAACACCTCACCCCTCCTTCCATTCTAGATCTTAGAGGAAGTAACAGGCTATGCTAACCCTAGGAAGGATAGGGTTTCCCAAACCTAGCATCAGTCTGGTACAAATGACCAGTACTTTTTAAGGCTTCTATAAGAAAAAGGGTTTTTCTGGAAAGACCTCACCTGCAGGAGAAATTATCTTTAGTTCGCTAAAACATCAAGTTCTACTATCATTGGAATCATTGAAAGCTGCAGTCCTTCCAGCTGGTTGAGAAAAATGACTGCAGCATTAGGGAACGAAGGATGGCTTTTGTTCATGATGAAACAAAAGTTTGCTTTGTCATTTTATCTAATCTATTTTAGAGAACAGCTATATTTTAAATAATGTGCTAGCAGTTACATAGTCCAGGGCAATGGGGAAGATAGCAACCTGGGATCTATATCTAGCAGCCATGATTCTTTAGCATATTTTCATCTCTTCTTCAGTCTAGTTTGGGAACTAAGCTTCACCAAAAGCAACCATAGGTCACAGCCACGAGGTATAATTAAGAAAACAGAGTCCATGATAGATAAAAAAACATGTAACTTGATAAGCTAATAAGCAGACCTCTTTTAAGATTGTTATGCGTAAGAGTTAGAATTCATTTCATCCCTGCTGAAATCTGGTTTGCTACAATTTTCTCTTATAAAATCTTTCTATTCCTTTAGAATTTCTGTATGTATCTGAGAATTTTTCTCATAGCCTTTACCATGGTTTTATCTCCTAGGGACCTCCAGGACCTCCAGGACCCCCTGGGCCAGATGTGAGTATGACTGAAATTATGTTGTATGCTTTCTTCTCTACACAACAAAGCACTATTCAAATGTTTTCATGGAAAGTTGAGTAAACTGCTTAGCACAGCAAAACACTGCAGATATGAGAGAGTTAGAACAACTTCATATAACATTCAGCTGCTTGGAGGAAGGTTAGTTCCATAGTCAGTGGCTTCTCTCTTTTAAGTCTAGAAAATAATATTCTCAATATTATTTAGAGAAGCTTTTTTCTTGCTCTTCCTTGCTCTTCATTCCAATTTGTGAAATATACCAACAAGTAGCTTAAAAAAAATTTATACTCCAGTGGTTCAGGCTCTACCACTGTGTGATGGAATGGGCTCCCGTCACTTAGCCCAGCTCCTGCCAATCTAGCAGTCCGAAAGCTTGTATATGCAGTTAGATAAACAGGTACCATTTTGGTGGGAAAGGAACAGTGTTACATGTTTCACTGTACTCTTTGCTCTGCAGCATGATGTCATGTTGCCCACATGACTGTGGAAATGTCTTTGAATAACCCTGGCTCAATGGCTTAAAGAAATGTAGATGAGCACCCCCCCCCCCCTTAAAGGACTAATGGAGTAAAACACGCAGAGACTCCTTTATTCCTTTACTGATTACATATTAGCACAGATCATGTTACCTAATTTGTATAATGAAACATCTACAAGAAAACAACCCACTCCGAGAGCACCAAGGATCCCTCACTTTAACCCTGAGCTACAAATATTCTCCTTTATTGGTAAACATGTTATGTTTGGTGTCAGGAACTGTTTGCTAAATTAACTGTAAGGATCTCAAAGGCAATTTTCTGCAAGATTGGAGGGAAGAACCAAGCTCATTCTACATTTCCAAAGTCTCAACGAGACCAACTTTTCTTCCTTTGTTTTTAGGAATGTGAAATTTTAGATATCATCATGAAAATGTGTTGTAAGTATTTGATCTCAGCTCTTGCACAGTTAATTGAAGTGTCATTGATTAACAGCATACTGGTTTTATCAAATCACCAGCACAAACTATACAATAAGTCTCCAGGTTTTCAATTGCTGCATCCCCTGTACAGTGTATGTGATTAATACAACCTTACCTTTCCCAAATTAACATTGTGTACCTTGAAATTTAATAGGAATATAGAAATTATGAAGTTGCTTTAGTTGAACCACCTCAAGTAAAAAATGTGTTTTTATAGTCACCATGGCAAACCACTTGTAACAAATTGATTAGAACCAGATCTTGCTTTTCATTTATTTTAGCAGTTCTGAATTGCCAGCAAAGTGACACATTTGAAAGTCAAGTTCTATTCATGCATTTGTTTGGATATTTTAGGTAATATATCAGAAATTATCTTCATATATTGTAAATGCATAAAGGCAGTAAAGGCATAAACCATGCAAAAGAAGACTCAAATAATTCCTCCCCTCACATATTATTCAGACATACAAATCATGCATCCATGTATACACAACAAGCAGGAACTCCAAAATCCTATAAATGTACATCTGTCTTTAATGTTTCATATTCAGAAGGGTCCTTGCAACTACCCTCTTCAAGACAACATTCACTACTTACAGTACAGTACAGACCTAGTCAATTATTCTCCTCAAAAACTCCTCCAGTCAGCATTACTCAAGAGCAATGGTGATAGAGAAGAATAATTTCTGTGTTACCATCACTGCCACTCATTAGAAGGACTGTATTTACTGTTTCATGACTTTCTCTGATTCCTAGGGTTACCCAAGTTTTGCATGCTTAGATTCCTGGAAAAATCAGATGCCTCATGCCTTTTAATAAATCTTATACCATTCATTACTTGAAAAAAGTGCTATTAAATTACTTCCCATTTTGGGCTCTCCTCCTATAACTTTGACAGTTAATAGTGGTGCCTAGAACTAATGTTGATAGCCCAAGAATCAAAACTCCTCAGTTCAGTTAGGATAACAATAAAACATGATGTATGTCAAAATCAAAATTATCTGAAAGGCAAAAAGAAATTGGCATAAGTCAAAATTATTAATGTGTCAGTACTTTACTAATTTATTTATTGCTTATTTATTTTCTCAATGTACACAAGAGAAAGCAATTAGAATATGCTGCCTTGGAATGCTGTTTCGGAAAATAAAATATGCAGTTATGCTATCAATTTGTTTTTATTCTTATATTTTGAAAATATGGTTCTACTGCTAAATGATACAAAGTAATTATTACACTTCATAAACTAGAAGTGGGTTGTTAGGAAAAGGGCTTCTTATGTGCTGCTTGCATGCCATTTTGAATTACTTGAGCAATGTTTATATTTTTATTATATACCAGTGAAAATGAGGTTTTTGTGTGCATATTCTTTTCTTAAATATTCTTGTTTGGAAATGAACTAGAAATTAGCTAAAATTATTTGTGGCAAATGCAGTAATATATATAATGCAGATAAAATATAGGTGCACACATTGAAAATTCCCCACATTTTCATTTGTTTAATGTAGCAGTATATTAAACAACTGGAATGCAGGAAACATTATAAAATATAGCCAATAAGAAGGGAAACATTTCCAACTTGTTTAAATTGTGTCTGTAGCTAAACAGTAGAAGTATGGATGCATTTCAGCACTCTTTGTATTTGCAAAGTTTTTATTTCTCAATATATTTTATTCCTCTCTCTCTCTCCCCCCCCACCCCCAGCTTGCTGTGGTAAGTTAGCTATTTGCAATTTCTTTACCATTCTTCACATGTATAAAGATTTAGATGAAAATTCACTCTTTTGCCCATTTTTCACTAGTGGGCAGTCCCAGAATTAACTTCTGTAAGACTGCCTGCTGCCGTCGTCAATTTTTCAATCTATTATTATAGTTATCTGCTGCAAGAATTTTAAATTAATCACCAGATCCGTTTGGCCATGGTGTCCCAGAGATTCATGATTAGTTTTATTATCTAGTTAAAAAATTAGATTAAAAACAAGTATTATTCAGCATTGCTTATCCACTATTGTCACTTATTCTGATATTTGTATGCATATCATAAGTAAATGCTCCCTTATGTGTCATGATTGAGATTTGAAAAATATTGGCAGGCAATTATTTATTCTTTCAAAGACTTTTTATTAAACTTTATTTAGTTCTAAACAAGTTTATATAGAAATATTTATTATTTTTTATATAATTAAAGCATGAGTGTTACGCCCTGATTTAGAATTAGTTTAGCTGCCCCCAACTCTTGAATGCATTTGTTTTAAATAGTTTGTAATCTTTTTCTGAATTTCCCCTTAAATATGGACAAGAAGTCTTAAATTAGCTTGTTACATGCAATTGATTAGCAAAAATCTCCAAAACAAAATAGAAGCAAAAAAACCAAATAAAACAGCAACTCAGATTTTATTTACATAGGTATGCACAAACATGCACACACATGAACATAGAAACATATACATTTATTTTTGTAAATATTTTGTTCTAAAAAACATAAAATACAAACTGCATGCCATAGTCTATTGGGTCCAGACATCAGGTCTCCAATCATAAACTGAGAGTTGGTGCCTTATCTTTTGTTATGCAAAACGTAGAGAGAATTGATAATCCAGATTCACTTAACAACCAGATTACTAACTTATCAACTGCAGTGATCCACTTAACAACAATAAAATGGAGCAAAATTAACTTAACAAATGTCTCACTTAACAACAGAAATTTCGGGCTCAATTGTGATCATAAATTGAGGACTACCTGTAAAAATAAAAATTAGCAGATTAAAACATAAACATTGTCCCCTTAATTCACGGGTGTCAAACTCGTCATGTCTCGTGATGTGTCGCGTCTTATTGCGACTCTTTTTGCATTGCCGGCAATGGAGTGGGCGCGACTTCGGTATGATGAAACCGACCCGTGGGCTGGCAATTTGACACCCCTGCCTTAGTCGCTGAACCCTTTCAGAGTCCTCTCTTAATTTAGTTACTTGCCAATAAATTTTAAATCTTTAAACCAAAGTTTCTCTTATATTTCTGTCGTCTCAAAAGAAAATTTAACTCACAGTAAGGAATCTTATCTTTGCTGCAAAAGAAATCTTTCTGCAGTTGTAATTGATTACTTCTTAAATTGATTAAGAGATGGAGAAAGCAAGTCTGTAAACCTCATAAGGACTCTGCTGCAGTTAGGAGTATAAAATCCAGGGTTCCAGTAACATAATTCCTAATCTGGCTGCAAAAACCTTTCTGCAAGTTAATGGACAGGGACTGTTGTTTACAACTGATGTGGTTAATCTCTTGATCTCCCTTTGATCTAGGGAGGTAAACACTGGCCAGAAATCCCCTCTCAGGTGGCTTTCAAAGCTACAGTGGCTCTTCTCACTTTGGAGAGCTTTGGATAGTGCCAGGTTGCCATTTACCTCAAGAAGCTGTTTGACATACCTGAATTCAGCCTTAAATCATCAAAGAGACCTTTTATTGGCCCTTGATGCTATAAATGCTATTGGTGAATAAGCTTCTGAAAATACAATTTTCACACTTCTGCATGTGCTTCTACAGTATCCTGTGTTTTGTTACAGAATGCAAGTGTGGTCCCATTGATACTATATTCGTATTAGACAGTTCTGAGAGTATTGGAGAAATGAATTTTGGCATTGCAAAGGATTTTATAATTAAAGTTATTGACAGGCTGCGCACGGAAGAACATGTAATGGTAAGTTTTAGTACAGTTATATATACTGATATTCCTTGATTTTCAACCAATTGTTTAACAGCTAGTCAAAGTTGCAACAGACCTCCCCAGAAATACATACAACTTGTTTTCAGAGTTATGATGGCCATACATGGCCCTGCAGTCACATGATTATATTTGGGGTATTTGGTAACTAGGTCATCTTTTATGGCTGTTTGTAGCCTCCTGTGGTCATGTGACCATAATTTATGATCTTTTTTGCTAGTTTGCAACATTTACTTCTGGTTTCTGGCAAAAACGCCCATAGGGAAAATAGATTCATTTAATGACCATCGCTTTTGCTTAATGACTATCGTAAAATATGGTTGCAACTTCGAATTCAGTCATGTGATGCCTTGACTTACAACTGCACCAACCTATGATCCTAATTCTGGGCTCAATGTTATCAGCTGGGTCCTCCTGCCCTTTCTGATAAGCAGTACCCTGGTTTCTATCCCCAAGTTTTTCCCTGATGGAATCTCTATAGATAAGGCTAATAATTAGTAACAGTGGTTGAAAAGCATGCAGAAATGCATTGTAATGTATGAAACTTCTTAGACAGGTTTCTCTGGAGCTACCATAGTGCAGATAATGTAATCCTGATTTCTGGCTTTAGTTACAACTATTCCTTGGATATTATTTTTTTTACAGTTTTCCAGAGAAGACTCCAATCTTGCTATTGTGCAGTATAGTCATGGTGGAACTGAGGAATTGGTGCTCATGAAAGATGGAGACGTTCAAGGTTTCAAGGAGTAAGTTCATAACAGATGAAATAATTTTTGTTTTTTGCCTTCTGTGTCACAACTTTGTGGGGTGTTTATTTAACTTTCTAAACAAAATTTTCAAATATTAATAGCCATTACTTGCAAAAAGCTGCTTGCCAGGATTCCATCATATGCTTCTGTGGATGAGACACAGTTAAAGCCTCCTTTTGGTGGGATTGTCAAATGATATGCCAGGATTAGTAGCCAATCTAAAAGCATTTTTGAGTTGCACTTGGACACTTTGTGGGTCACCTTGCTGCCTTGCTCTTTAGTGGGAAGAAAGTAAAAGAACTGGATTTGGCAGAAGCATACAGTATATTGGAGATAACATTTCAATGTCTTAAAGCTATGAAAAGATCCAACTACTACAGTGGGCCACAACTGATTGATTACATCAGGAAAGAGCTGATAGGGATGAAAACGAAATCCCTATGTATTTCTATGGGTCTGAAAAGTCATCAGCCAACAAGACAGAACCAATGTAAAATAAACAATCAGCGCTGCATGGATTCCACCAGAACTCTGTTCAAAGGTCTGAGGAGGTTGAATGTCTTTGCATGCATGTGTCAGAGCATGCTAGAAATGCATTCTAAAAAGATTAGAATATGGACAGTTTTTAAAAATATAAGTGTTAGGAATATAGTGTATGGGTAAGTTGTATGCAAAACCCATAGATTTAAAGAAAAAATGTGCACTAACAAACATAGCTTCTTTAGTTGATTTTATGCAAAATAAGTGAAAGAATTGAGTAATGTATTATGCCAGATAGTCATGTCCTCTGCAAAAGATGAATAATGTAAATAAATGTTAAATCTGACATTTGAGTATATATTAGCAAAACGACGAATAAGAAGAACTAGCTGGTTAATGTTATTTGGCTCACATAGACAAAGATGCATCCATTGGGTTCTCATTATATGCATCTGGTGTTCGCGTAAATATTTATGACAACTTTTTTTTTCTGGAAAGACACCACTTTCATTCTCTGGACAAACAGTTGTCATTTCCTCCAGTTTATTGCGTTCATTTCAGGACAAAAGAAAACATCTGTTGCATAGTTTATTCTAGAGCATTCCCATACCATTACCACCCACTAATCTGTAGCTGAAAAATATCCTGCTCAGGGGATTTCCAGTTCTGCGCGCAGTGAAGCAGTTTGTAAGGATCCACTTCAATCCCACATCTTAAGAAAGCAGAACTCTTGGAGATGATTTCCTCCAACAGGAACTTTTATTAAAAATAGTTGATAGCAGACATAATAGACAGGATCTGAGGGATTCCTTTGCAGATCAATACTTTAAGTGTCCCCAAGCAACCCCCACCCCATAGTTCATCCGGACGGTTCAAACCGGCCAAATCCCAAATGTTAAGTCCATCGTGGGAAAGGGGAGATAACATTGGTATGGCTCAGGTCGTAGCATGATGTTCAAGCAGCTCTTCGCACCTCCTTTTGAGAACGGAGAAATAAGCCAGGCTCCGGAGGTTTTATTTCTTTCTCCCCCCCCTTTTCCTAGCTGACAGGTTAGGGAGATGAAAGTTCAGAGAGAGATACAGTTCAGGAAGCAAATTGTTACATTGTAGTGAATAGAGGAAGGGAAAGCAATAACCCCGCAGGCACATCCCCTCCTCCCCCTTGAGAGTATGGCAGAACCCAGGGGAAGGTGAGATTTGGTTTTAGGTCAGAGGGGATAGGTAGAAATGAAATAGTAATGGGTTCTGACACAGTTGAGGGGTTCAGGACTCCGTGCCCTCCAGCTGAGTTTCTTCCTGTTAGGGGACCCTAAATGGGCCAGAAGCCGCCCCGGAGAGGTGGCAAGGAAGGAAGGAAGACCCAGGGACCGCGGAGAGACGGAGGTCAACCCGATCGGTCCAGGAGAAGCTTCCAGAAACCAACAGGAGAAAGGCTAGCCTAACTCCAGAGTCTAGCCCAATCTGTGAGCAACCGAAGTCAAAAGCACTATTTTAAGCTGATTGTAAACAGTGTGCTTGAATCTAGGTAAGAACATTGATTTTCTCTATCCTACCTATCAACTTTTCTGAAGGGGAGAAATTCCCAGGAAGCAAAAAAAAAAAAACCTCCAAGAGAGTGAAGGGTTTTTTTTGCCCCACCTTTTTGCTAATGGAAGCGGCGAAGTGAACCTTTTATGGAGGAATAAAATCTGAAAAATGAACCAGTGCTGACACCTACTAGTGGATGAGGATTATGACAGTCATGGTAAAATCTGGGGAAATAACTAATCTCTACTTACGATCTTCAAAGCTTTAACAATAGAGTAGCTAAAGTGAGACTTACAAACCTGAGGGAACAAAAAAAAGAACTTTTTTTAACTCTCTGGACTATAAGTATTTATTCAGCTCTGAATCCAAAGCTATTTCCGGGGGGGGGGGATCTGGACTTTTGGTCATCATGGAAAATCAGATTTATAGGAAATACTTATCAAGAAAAAAATGAATATTTTTCAAGAAGAGATATATGATATGTTGCAACTAATTCAAATAACAATGATCTCAAATCACAAAGAAATCCAGAATAACTTTGAAAATATAAATCAACTCATCTCCAATTCAATTTCATGCCAAAAAAAACCCTCAGGAAAATACAGCAGAGAAGGAACAGACAAAACAGATGACTGAACATAAATTCGAGGATAGAGACTTAAAGATGGAATTCTACAAAACAAAGGAGTATGACTTAATCCAAGTGGAAAAAAATTTACAAGAAATACTAGATTTGGAAAAAACAACCTATATTTCAATACTACAAAATAAACTTGAGGACAAGAAAAAAGACTGGATAAAACGTATTACAGAGATACCAGAGAAAACGCTAGAACTGGAGAGACAAAAAGTGACAAGAGAAGCAGAGAGAAAAAGAAGGAAAAAGATTCCCAATAAAAATGAGTGGGCAAATGCCCTTGATAGACATACTGATTTACTTTTTATATCTACAGCAACATTTACGAACATACGGAAAAACCTTTTGATTCAGCAAAATACATCAATCAAGAAAGATATTGGGCAAAGGAAAAAGACTAAGGTCAGACAGAATACTTAAAAAAGAAACATTTGTTTGAATATGGTTAAAGAAATAGAAAATTTTTGGAACATATGCTATTCTAAGAGGGATGAACTCTCTAAATAATATAGTATGCTTTTTTCTCTTTTGTGTTCTTTTTCTTGATATGAATAATAAAAAAGTTGAAATGATTTAAATAAAGGAAATGTTTTAGATACTTAAATGTGACTGAATTTAAGAAAATTATGAAAAAAAATGTTTTGAATAAGAGTTAAAGGACTAGATGACTAGAGGTATTGAATGTTTAAAGATTAAAGATAAAATATATCTTAATTATGGTTAAAAAGAATAGGAAATTGAGGAAATAAACATATATTAGCCTAGGAGGGATATATATTTTAGGTAGTATGTTATTTCTTATGTTTCTTTACTCTTGCTCTCCTTTCTTTTTCTTTTCATCGTTTTATCTATTTCTTAAGAAATGTAAAAGTGTGAGATGACTTATACGAAAAAAAACAGAGTTAAATTTGAAAATGTAAATGTAATTAATTTTTGAGAAAATCTTCACCAGTGAGAATATCTAGAATTTGATGGGAGAAATAAACTAAAATAAGGATTGTAACAGAATCTATGATAAGGCAACCAGAATGACTGAATAGAAAAGAAATATTATACTGATATGATTATTATTTTTAGGAATATTGGGAAAAAAGTATATGTTCAATTGTTATTTATCAAAATAATAAGAATTGTATTGATTCAATGTTTGCAAAAGAGGATATTTTGAGGAAAGAGGAAATCAACTAAAATTACTATGTGGAATATGGATTATAGAAATCAATTGTTAATGATTGTTTTACTAATGTAACCCAGACAACACACTGTTCACCAATTAAGTGATTTATGTTTTTTAAAAAATTCAATAAAATATATTACAAAAAAAAGAAAAATATCCTGCTCAGATGTTCTCTGCTTTAAAAAGAAATAGCCAATAAAATACTTTACTTGTGGTTGGGTCTTGGCAAGTTAGAAATATTGCTTTGTTAACAGATGAGATAATACAAGGATTTGGAGCTTCATACAATACATTAGTCTAATTTATTGCTATTGTTAAAGTATTGGTTAGTTTCAAATTTCTGGAATGAAAACACAAGCTAGACTTTCTGAAAGAAAGACTGCAAAAATCTTCCTATAAAGTATAATGCTTTATTGGATAAGGTACAATTTGCTGACTCTGATTCTTTTGATGTTTATTGCAAGGGCTGTGAAGAACCTTCACTGGATTGCTGGTGGCACCTTTACTGGAGAGGCTCTTGACTACACCAAAAAACGTCTACCCCCATTTTTCACTCACAAAAGAGTTATCATTGTCATCACAGATGGGCGGACTGACATATTACACGATCGAACACCCATCACTGTTCTTTGTGAAAGAGATAATAAGGTGAAATCAATATAAGTTTGGGGAAGTGGTGGAAATGCTAACCTAGAAACCTAATCCTGCCTTAGGCATGAAAGTGACTTTGGGCCAGTTGCTCTCTCTTAGTACAACCCATCTCACAGGGGTGATGTGGGAAGAGGAGGAAGTATTATATACTGTATGTTCACCATCTTGAGTTATTTATTTAAAAAAGGAATAAGGGCATTATGTATGTATGTATGTATGGATGGATGGATGGATGGATGGATGGATGGATAGATGATAGATAGATAGATAGATAGATAGATAGATAGATAGATAGATAGATAGATAGATAGATAGATAGATAGATAGATAGATAGATAGATAGATAAAACAAAAGCTCATGAGACCATATGTCTTTGTAATAAGGACAACAGATATGGACTGCATAAGAACAGCATTTCTGTAAGTAAATTACTAGAAACCATCTAGATGTGATGGGGGTTGATGAGAAGGTAATGTTGACTGTCAAATCCCGTTCATGTTCTTTGAAGAATCTGTATATATGCTTAGTGTCCTGGATTTTGATAAGGCTTGATTGTTGTTCGCATTTCTCTGCAACGTTCATGATCTTGATTGATGTTGGACTCTCTAAAAGGGACTGCTTTTTTACCTAAAATCTACAATATTTGTGCTGCAGTATTAATGTCTTAGGAATATTGCTGTATTCTCCCTGTTTCAAGTGAAGAGTAAGTTTCATTCACATTTTGAGGGCACCAGAGAACCTTTATAACACTCATTTATCAAAATGTAAGCATTATAATATCTGATATTATTTGCCTTCATTATAATATCTGTTATTCTTTAGGTTGTCCCTGTGGGTTCCAGTGATATTTTCCAAGACCCTCCAGATTCTGAAAAATTAAGTAAAATATCCTGTGGAGGCCTCACATTTACTCAACCAGAGTATATTGCCTTGCTGGATGACACCTTCATTCAGAATGTTACCTCTTATGTTTGTCGAGGTGGGTGAATAAAGTGATTTGCTGCTAATTTGGTTTAGCTAAAACAGGAGTGAAACAGTATGGCCTTCTGGCATGTCCAATGAAACCTGCAGCTTCCCTTCATCTCCCCCACAACACTGTGCTTGTTCCACACCACTTCCCATTGCTTTCCACTACCCTCCATGGTCCCTCTGCCTTTGGTCTCTGCTGCCCTCTATTGCATAACCATTAGATGAGTGCAAAGAGTTAGAGTTATCTGATTCTGCCATCTAATGATTGCCTGGAGTTTTGAAGTCCACCAGTGATAGCCCCAAACCTGTTATTTTCTTGGTTGTTCAACTCTTGTTAAGGGACTATTGATTACTTTAAAATAATGAGATGACAATTGTGGGATGTATGCAGTTACCTTAGCACTATTTTAAATGTTGACGCAGAAGAAGCATCTTCTTAAATAGTCCACTGTGTGCTAATGTCTGCAAAACAGTTTTTATAATATTACCAAATATTAAATGTGTTTGCATTTGTAAACAAAGATAGGATGGGAAACTATGTACTGTATTCACCTCTCTGCAGGAAAAGCCATATATAAAATCAACAAAATGAAACAGTCAGGGTTAGTTGCCATTTGGTTACAGTGGCAGTCTAAGTTGTACAATCCTAACTACAATGAAGTTTAGACTGGTGAGGAATTACAAAACGCCTATTTCAGTATTCAGGAATGCTTTAATGCAGACATGCCAAACACAAGGCCCAGGGGCCGGATGTGGCCCGTGAAGTGGTTTCATGCGGCCCGCAAAGCCATCCTGGAAACAGTGAGGGAACGGCCCCCGCTGCCTTGGCTCTGGCCCAGGCCGGCCGAGAGCCAATGTACAATTTCGTGGTGACCATCTATGCTGAAACGCATTCAGTCTTAGCTCCACAAAGCTGTCTAGAAACAGCGAGGAACCAGCCCCTGCTATGTCAGCCCCGCCTCCTGGGTGCATGCTGGGGAGGTGTCACCCTTTGTGAGGAATGAAGAAATAGACCATGCCTTGGCGCTTGCCCCGGTCCCACCCCCTTCTGCCAGAGCCCCTCAGATCTGTCCCACTCCTGCCGAGGCCCCCACAGGCACCCTTGACGTGAACGATGTAGAGCTGGCCATGCCCACCCAGTAGGCCACACCCACTTCATCCATGCCCATCCAGTAGGCCGCAC
>NW_015386275.1:1008903-1020044 GCF_001527695.2 Protobothrops mucrosquamatus | reverse complement strand
AGGAAGAAGGCTCCGAACATGAAGGAGAGGAGATGGCCAGGCCTCCCTCTCCAGGACCCTCCTCTTTGGCAATGCCTCAGGTGTCTCCCGACGGAGAAGAGATTGACCAGGAGCCAGGTGGTTCTGAGATTGGCCAGGAGCCAGGTGTTTCTGAGATTGGCCAGGAGCCAGGTGTTTCGGATAGTGATGAAGATAAGTTAAGAAAAGGAGACGTGCCAGAGATTAAGCTGAGTCACTGGACCACACCCCACAGGCTATAAAAGGGAGGTGGTGGCCATTTGGACTCTGTGACGGACAAAGCTGAATCTCTGTCGAAGTAGTTTGCTGTGGACTTAATTTTCTAACTGTGTGTATTGTTTTTTGTTCTCTGAGTAAAAGTCTTGGCAGGCAGCTACGGAGCTGCTGCCAAGTTTTCTTATCTGTGGATTGGAGTGTGGAGCAGTTCTTTAACCCTCGGCTGGCTATTTGGGTGTGGGTGTCCGACGGGGACAGAACAGCACCCACCCTGGCCACACACCCCCGCCCCTCCCCCGAGGGCAACCGCAATGCTGATGAAATTGAGTTTGACACCCCTGCTTTAATGGGATTTTTGTTTGGTTTTGTTTTATAGAAAAACAATGTCCCGACTATACCTGCCCAAGTGAGTATCCCATACTATTGTATGTACCTATTTTGATTTCTCTGCTCCATGCATAATCTTAATATTGCCTTATTTAATAAAATATTTTGCTTGGTTGCTTCATGGGGCTTGACTGGATCATTTTCATCTGAGCATGTCCATCCAAGATGGATAAGTTAATTTCAGCCAGCTGCAGCAATACAGTAAATTGTGGTAATCTGCAATTCGCTGTTTATCAGCCATTTTGGACAGTATTTCTGTCACCAAAGTGATGTCTGCCCAGCCAACACTTTCTGGTCTCTTTTTTAAAGGTTTCTATTAAAATTCTGGCCCAAACCACTGTGAGCTTATCCTGCTGAGTTGAGTCTTAGTGTCCCAATTTCACTTCCTGTACATGATGGAGGAAAAAAAATCACAAAAGCACAAGACATGCTTTGCAATTGCTTCATTTGCAGCTGCTTCAGCCTCCCTAATAAGAATGTACAATGCTATTAAAGAAATACAATTTTAACTATATGAATGAAATGCTAAAAACCTCTTATCACAACATCTATCAGTTAATTTGCAGAGAAATTGAATTTTAGAATATTGAATCAATGTTCCTCTGGATTGTATAACAACAAAGAAGTCCCTAATCCCTGAGGTCATTTTGCTTCTCTTTTTTTATACAATCAGTGCCCAGGGGGAGGCAGCATTCCCTCCCCCCCCCCCCACCTCTGGGATATGGGCCTCAGCTAGCTGCGGGGGAGAGAAAATTACTCCAGTTCAGCAAGAGAGTTTTTGCTTCACTGAAAACGCTGCTTATTTACACAAGATGTTTTCACTCAGTGTTGGAAGAGAGCTCCTTTTCAGTTCAGCCCAGTATGACTCAGTATCCTCTGCAGAGGAGCTCTAGCCTGAGCAGTCTCTAGAAACTTTTCAGGGTTATGTGAAGAGAGGAAGGGAGAATATGGATGGTTTGCACTCAGGCCACTACTGAAAGCAAACTGTTGAAACATACATGGCAGGGATACCACCAAAATAACCTTTTCTCTTTTCAGTTACTTTTGCTAACTCAGCTGATATTACACTCCTTGTGGATAGCTCTACCAGTGTTGGGGCCCATAACTTCAATATCACCAAGAAGTTTATGAAACGTCTTGCAGAACGATTCATATCAGCTGACAAAAGTCCAGGGGCTTCTGTGCGCATCACTGTTGTCCAGTACAGTGGCAACACACAGCAAAAATTGGAGGTGGACTTTCAACGGAACTACACAGTGATAGCTGATATAATTGACAAAATGGAATTTATAAATGATGGCACCGATGTTGTTGCATCCTTGAACTATGTCACCAACCTGTTTCAGAGGTCCTCTCGTCCTGCTATTAAGAAGAGGGTGCTGATCTTCTCGGATGGCAATTCTCAAGGTATCACTGAAAATGCCATTGAGAGAGCAGTCCAGAATGCTCAACAGGCAGACATTGAAATTTATGTACTTGCTGTTGGCACACAAGTCAATGAGCCCAACCTACGTTTGCTTGTCTCCCAAAAAGCAGCTCAGGATGATGTAGCCTACAGAGAGCGCCACCTTTTCAGAGTACCCGATTATCTATCTTTGCTGAAAGGTGTATTCTATCAAACTGTGTCCAGGAAACTAGCTATAATCTGAGGAGGTGATTCCTAGAGAAGCAAGTTAGTGCAGATTCTAAGATTTCAGGAATAAATTGTTAACCTCCCGTGGAACCCATGTTTTTATACAGAGCCATAATCTTTTGTCCTTGCTTTCAGGCTGTGCTATGTTTATCTCTGTCCATTCCTCTTTATTGCCCATGATTTCCTCCAGCCTACAGGAAGAAATACAAATTGATTTATTGTTGCTCTAGTTCATAACTGTAACCAAGAGGAGAATCTTGTTTCATATTTGACAAGCCATAAGCTGCTAACTGGGAATGTTAAATGCACTGTCTTTATCCCTAAGATTGATAGTACTCTTTACATGAATATAAAGATCTTCTTTTCAGAATAAAATGCACATGACTTCATTGCCTTTTTTAATTTTGTAACTAAAAAGATACAATATAATACATTACAGTAAGCATTTCCTGGGTTAGGCAGCTCCAGAAAAATTATTCCACTCTTAGAAACAAGGGAAATTCCAAAGAATATTTATTGCCCTCCGTTGTCACTTGAGTGGGGTACATGGGGTGAATGATCAGGTTCAAAACATGGTGATGTGGTGGTGATGGTGATGATGATGATGATGATGATTTGGCAATAATAAGCTAACAATATCTAGCCCAGTCTAGAACTGGAGAAGAAGGTTCAAGCCATTTAATCAACTATGATATTATTTAGATACAATGAACTCACAAATGTGATTGAAAAAGTTATTAACAAGAGTTGGAAGGGACCTTAGAGGTCTTCTAGTCCAACATCCTGCTCAAGCAGGTGACCTGATACTAATTCAGACAAATGGCTGTCCAGTCTCTTCTTTAAAATCTCAATGGAGATTTTTAATCCAGCAATAGATTGCTTGGCATTATCTAAATTGAAATTGTCTAGAAGCCAGTACAGAACTCTTGTCTTGGAGGATCTTATGTTTTTCCATATGATATTAAGATAAGGTGCTACACTCACTTCACAAGTTGAGCTTTACATTACTGATATGTTTACATATTCAAACTTGGTTTGGACAGGTTTCATGCAGTATTTCCAATGGTGCTGTTGCTATGAATTCAGTATGATTTAAAAAAATGAAGCAATTGTTTTCAGAATTACAGCTTGTATTGTTTTGTAATCAATATTCATTTTACCACTTTGTTTTATTTTATTCCTTTGTTTTACTGACAAATGTTCACTTTGAGGGTTTTTTTGCAAATAAATTTTGTTCCACAGTTTCAGTGCCTTCTGTTGGTTGCAAAAGGGACCTCCAGACTCTTGATTATTTTGCTACCATTCACTAATATGACTCTCCTCCTGAATGGGAGGGAAAGTCATTTTACATAAATCTTAAATTATGAAAGTGATGGTTCATAACTAGTGGGAGGCTTTGTTCATTTAGTTTTTTTATACATATGTAACAAAAAACCAGCCTCAAATTCTTTATATATAAAAAAATTATTAAAAGTTTTAAAAAGAGTATAAAAAGTAATCACAATTAATACAGAATAAAGAAAAAAAGAAAAGAAAAAGAGATAAAGATGCAGAAAGAAAAAATAAAAGGAAATAGAAAGAAGCTTCTGACTTTAAAATTCCAACAGACAAGATCTGCCACATAAGATCCCACACTTAACAATGTTTGATAAGAAAGTCTGGGTAATGGACATGGCAGTACGTGGAGACAGCAGAAGAGAAGAGAAAGAACTGGAGAAAATCATAAAATTCAAAGACCTACAAATAGAAGTAGAATAATTGTGGCAAAAGAAAGCAAAGGTAGCACACAGTAACAGACACCTTGAGTGCAATCCCAAAACATCTGGAGCATCACCTGAACACCATCGGCATTGACAAACTCACCTCCAGTCAATTGCAAAAGGCAACTTTACTTGGAATAGCTTCCATCCTGAGATGATACCATCCTGAGATGGTATCTTTAACATCATCAAAACAATATTTGCCTCTCCAGGTTCTTGAGAAGAACTGGAGAGGTAGATAAAAATGCAAATCCAATCTGGCTGGCTGTGATTAATAATAATAATTCATTACTATCAAAATAGATTAAAATTACTATTTAAAAATACCAACTATTAACACCCTTTCCACAACAATTAGAGAAATAATCAAACCAATCCAAATAATCATTTTCGATCTTTTGATGGTGGTGAGAGGGGAGTCAGTTTTTGCTGCATCTTTGAAGGATTGCAATGTAGGTGCATTACAATAAAGTTCAACTCAAATCTTTCCAGAATTGGTATGCTTCATTTCTTGTGTTCCTGTCAAAAAAATTTCCAACATACCCTACTAGGGAAAAGCCAGACACTGTATATTGTCTGGCTTCCACAAATGTGGTCTTTATTTCCTGTTTTCCAATGACATTGGTCAGGCCTTGACATTCTTGAGATGTAATACTTTTTTGATACTCTGCTGCAGCCTTGATAAAGCTTAAGAAATTGACATCATACAAATAATTTTGTTTATTGTTCAGTCACTAAGTTATATCTGACTCTTCGTGATCCCATGGACCATAGCACATCAGGCTCCCCTTTCCTCTACTGTCTCCCAGAGTTTACCCAATTCATGTTCATTACATCAGTGATGATATCCAGCCATCTCATCCTCTGCCGTCCCCCTTTCTTTTGCCTTAAATCTTACTCAACTTCAGGATTTTTCCAGTGAATCCTCATTTGGATACTTTGGAAGGACAGATATTTCAGCTTCAGTATCTGTCCTTCCAAAAAACAGTCGGGGTTAATTTCTTTTAGGATTGGCTAATTTGATCTCCTTGCAGTCCAAGGGACTCTCAAGAAGCTCCAACACCACAATTCAAAAGCATCCATTCTTCAGTGCTCAACCTTGTTTGTGGTCCAACTCTCAACAGCCATACATCACTATTGGGAAAACCGTAGCTTTGACTATACTAGGGGTCTGCAACCTTAAACACTCAAAGAGCCACTTGGACCCGTTTCCCAGAGAAAAGAAAACACTTGGAGCCACAAAACCTGCGCACGCGCACGCGAGGGGAAGAGAGCTTGATTGAAGAGTTCAATTAAAAAGAAATAGAGGCTGCTGTGCATGAGTTCTCTCTCCTCTCCCCCCTCTTTCCTCTCCCTTTCTCTTTCCTCCCTCTTTCCTCTCTCCTCTCCCTTTTTCTCTCTCCCTCTCCCTTGCTCTTTCCTCTCCCTCTCTCCCCCTTTCTCCCTCTTTTTCTCTCTCCCTCTTTCTTTCCTCTCTCTCTCTCTCTCTCTCTCCCCCTGTCTCCCTCTCTCCGATCTTCTGCTCACCTGGCAAGCTGGCTTCAAGCTGTTCTCCAACAAGCTGACACACATTCTTATTGGGCTCGCTCTCTCCTGCCCTTCCTGTTTCCTGCTTCCTGCAGAGACACAGCCAAGGGAGGAGCCCCGCCCAATAAGCTTATCAGCTCATCGGAGAATAGGATGAGGCCACTCTCTTTTTTACACACACAGAGAGAGAGAGAGAGAGAGAGAGAGAGAGAGAGAGAGAGAGAGAGAAGAGAAGCGCAAGTGCCTCTCTCTGTCTCTGTCTCTCTCTCTCTCTGCAAATGGCAGAGGAGGTTGGGAACTGTAAGAGAAGGCTCAAAGAACCGCATGCGGCTCCTGAGCCTCAGGTTGCCAACCCGTGGACTATACGGACCTTTGTCGGCAAGATGATGTCTCTGCTTTTTAATATGTTGTGTAGGTTTGCCATAGCTTTCCTCCCAAGGAACAAACATCTTTTAATTTCATAGCTGCAGTCATTGCAATAATTCTGCAGCCCAAGAAAATAGAGTGGTACCTTGGTACTCAATGCATTTTGATATGAAAGTGTTGTCCCAGTACTCATCATTTGGTACTTAATGCACAAGCTAGAACTTGGTGTTGGCCGCCTTGTGACTCACTACATTATTCCTTATGGAAAAGTTTGTTTGGTACTCATCGTTTTTGGTACTCATTGCACTTCCTGGAAACCAATTAACAATGAGTACTGAGGTACCACTGTAAAATCTGTCACTGCTTCCATTTCTTCCCCTTCTATTTACCCAGAAGTGATGGGCCTGGATGCCATGATCCTAGTTTTTTTAATTTTTTAACTTTTGCACTCTGGAGCAATCTTTTCTCCTTTCAGTAGAAGCCCAGTTTTTCAAGAACACCTTAAGAGGATTTTTTGCATGGTTCTTGATGAGCATTAACAGTAAAGTATGTACCTAATTCTATCATCAGCATTTTTATTTCTCCCAATGATGTTATTCAGTTGGAAGATTCTCTCATACATGTAATTGTCGACACAGCTTAGTTTTCTGCAGGTATATTTTTCTGCCTGGTAATGCAATCTTAGAACCTTTTGCATTCCACACATGGATGACCTATGAGAGACTTGTAGGCATCCCATTTGCCCACAATACCAGTAATCCATACACTTGAACTAGCAATCCATGTATGCATTTCCTCCCCCACCATAAGATAGTTTTCTTTGGCTACTTTTTTTAGCTGTGGGTTGAAGACTAATATAAATTATAAGTATTATCATTCAACCTATTCTTTGCCATTGGTGTGATTTGAGGACAGCAGCCTCCATCAAAGTAACTGTGTTCAGCCTTCTCAAAGATTAGGTTTGCTGATTTCAGGAAGCATTTCTGAATTGTTTTGTCTCTGAGACCACAACTCATCAGTGACATTTGTAAGGTGTTGCAAAATTGCAGTGACTCAACTCTGAACTAAATCCTATCTGAAAAGTAACACAGAGAAACAATTCTAGACTCCAGTTGCTCTCCAGTGAGGAAGAGGAAAATCTTGACATGAGGTTATGACATGCATTTCTCCCATATCTGGTTCCCCAACCATTCCTCACCAGTATCACCAGTGCATTTCTAAAAGCTGGCCTGTTCAGTTTCTGCCTGGGGAATCTTGGGCTGTTTCTGCCCCTAATATTTTCCTCCATTATTTCTTTGGGAAAATATAATATTCTGCCTTTTTTAATATCCCCCCAAATACTTCCTTCTCTAGGAGGGTGGGAGGGTGCTCACTTTCTACATAACTCCACCTTCAGGCAATTATTGCACAGACCTGCAGGCTTGTCTTACAGGGCCAACCGAATGTTTGTAGCCCACACTTGCTGTCCATCATCAGTGTGGGGTGCTGTTTGGATTTGCTTTCATTTTCAAAATGCTTGCATACCTACCAGGACTAAATGACAGCAAACCAATAAGCTACGCAAGACATGTGAACTATCTCCATCATTCTACAGACTGGAGGTGGCAGAAGAGGTGAATCTTGCAAAATAGTCTGAAACAGGTTTTGCTTTGTAGCATGTTGAAATACTGTTGTGAGATATAGCCAAGACACCAATAGAAAGAAGTAATTAAGTGGAAAGTTCACTTTGATGTTAAAAATATGAGAGATCAATCTGTTGACAGACAAAACAAATGTTGAGAGGTTAGTCTGGTTTGTTTGGTTAGTCTGTGTGAATTTTTTTTAACAGTTTGGGGGCCGTTACGTGACGTTTGTGAACCCATTCGTTTTAGGAAGAGGGAAAGTGCTTCCACACTATTAGGTATTGGGTTGCCCCGTGATCTTTTCAGGAGTCAAGTATTTCTTTTATTTCAAAATGCTGCTCCCCCTCAACCATAATGGGAGGAGGCGGTGGGGCGATGGCTGGTTGTAAAGGCAATCGCTGCTCTCGTTTTAATAGGCTGCAGTGGAAGATAGGATGAATTTGCCTGAGGGTTTTTGGTAGTTCTAATTCTACTGTTACTGGGTTTATGATCCTTTTGATGGGGAACTGTCCCATGTATTTCGGTCCTAGTTTTTTGGATGATTGCAGGGACTTTAGGTATTTTGTGGACAGGTATACCATTTCCCCTACAGAGAATGGTTTTGGCTCGACCCTTTTCTTATCTGCTTGTGCTTTATAGGCTTGTCTGGCTTCATCTTATGCTTTTCTTTCTTTCTTTCTTTTTTTATTAAAAGTTTTATAAAAGTTTTACAATATAATTGCCCCCCTCTCCAAAACCCTCCCTCCCCCTCCCCCCTCCCTCCCCCCCCACTTCCCAGAGCTAATCACAGGGTTAACAATGGAATAATCATATTCTAACTAACATTAATCAATTATTAGAATAACAAATCTGTAAAATNCTGTAAAATCCTTTAACTCTCTTTTTAACATAAAATATATTAAGATTAGACACAATAATAATAATATCATATTAATAATTAAAAATAAGGATAAATAAACTGTATAACAACAATAATACTCTAAAATTCACTCAAAAACCAAATGGAACTTTTTGGTCCCATATTTCTTCTCAATATAATCTATCCATCTTCTCCAAACTGAAATATATCTTTCTTGTGAATAATCCTTCACATAAGCGGAAATCTTGGCCATTTCTGCTAAATTTGAAACTTTAAGTGACCATTCTTCTATAGTGGGCAGACGTTCCATTTTCCAATATTGAGCTACTAGTAGTCTTGCAGCCGTTATAAGATTCAACATCAAGTTCATTTCTTTAACATCCAAATCTTCCATAATACCTAACAAAAATATCTGCGGTGTAAACTTTATCTTTTTCTTAAAAACATTTTGAATATTCCACCAAATTTTAATCCAAAATGCTTTTATTTCCCTACATGTCCACCAAATATGAAAATAAGTTGCATCTAAATTTCCACATCTCCAACACTTAGGTTGTAAATTAGGATACATGCGCGACAATTTTTGAGGATCCAAATGCCACCTATAAAACATTTTATAAAAATTTTCTCCTAAATTTTGAGCTTGAGTAAATTTCACATTTCTAACCCAAATTGTTTCCCATGTATCCAATGAAATCGGTTCTTGAATATTTTGAGCCCATTTTATCATACAATCCTTGACCAATTCCGTTTCTGAATCCAATTCTATCAAAGCATTATAAATTCTTTTAATATGAGCTTGAGATTGATCTTTAATCTGTTTAATCAAATTTTCATCCTGCAAAGTAATGCCAACTTTTTGATCCAAACGCCACCTCATTAACAATTGATTGTAATAAAACCAAGAATATTCAATATTTTCTTGTTTCAAATCTACTAAAGATTTAATTTGCCAGTCTCGTCCTACCGGACGAAGTAGTTCCTTGTAAGAAACTTTATCCAAATTAACTCCCCTAGATATCCCCTCTATTACCTGTCCTGGAATTGCCCAGATAGGAATTTTATAATTTAGTTTATAATAATATTTCTTCCAAACTCTTAATAAGGCACTTCTTAAAATATGAGCCTTAAAATTTTTATCTACCTTTTTATCATAAATTAAATATGCCTGCCAACCAAATAATAAATCCCATCCTTCAAGAGAGAGTATATTTATATTTGTTAAATTTAACCAATCACTAATCAGTGTCAAAACCACCGCATCATAATACAATTTTAAGTTCAGGACTTTAAGTCCTCCTTGTTCCCGTACATCTTGTATAATTTTAAACTTAACTCTTGGCTTCTTGCCCGCCCAAATAAACTTATTAATACCCTTTTGCCATTCCTCTAAATTAACATCTTTTTTTAAAATAGGAATCATTTGAAACAAAAAAAGAAATTTTGGAAGAATATTCATTTTTACTGCTGAAATTCTCCCCAGCAAAGATAATTGTAATTTTTTCCAGTCATTTAAATCCTTTTGCACCTTTACCCATAAAGTTTCATAATTATTTTTATACAGTTTAGCATTAGAAACTGTAATATAAACTCCCAAATATTTTACCTTTTTAACCATTTCAAAACCTGTGAGCGTAACTAAAATATCTTTATCATTCATGGACATATTTTTCGGTAATATTTTAGTCTTATTGCTATTTACCTTAAAACAAGAAACTTTCCCATATTGTGCAATAATTTCAACCAAATCAATTACCGAATCTATTGGCTGGGTTAATGTTAACACCAAATCATCAGCAAAAGCTCTTAACCTATAATCATTCTTATTAACATTTATTCCCTTTATTATCGAAGACTCACGAATTTTAATTAATAAAATCTCCATTGTTAATACAAATAACAATGGAGATAATGGACATCGCTGTCTAGTTCCTTTTTCAATTTTAAATGCTTCTGTTAGCCCTCCATTAACTATAATCTATGCTGATTGCTGTTGATAAATAGCCTAAGAGTGGACAAATTTTTTCCCCCAAAATTCATTTTCTCTATAACTCGGAACAAGAACCCCCAATCTAATTGATCAAATGCTTTTTCAGCATCCAAAAATATAAAAGCAGCAGGAATTTGATTGTTCTTATCCAAATATTCAATTAAATTAATAATTTGTCTTACGTTATATTTCATATATCTTCCAGTTATAAATCCAGATTGGTCACTATGAATCAATTGGCTCAACACTTGCATTAATCTGTTTGCCAATACTTTTGAAAAGATCTTATAATCTGTATTCAATAAAGATATAGATCTATAATTCTTAAATTGAGTCAAATCCTGACCCTCCTTTGGGATTAACGATATAAAAGCAGTTCTCCAAGACGGAGGTACCTCTTCACCTAACAAAATACTATTAAACAATTCCTTTAACGGTTCTATCATTTCTTCAGATAACATCTTGTAATAAATTGCTGTTAGTCCATCTGTACCAGGAGCCTTACCAACTTTTAATTGCTTAATTGCTCCCTTAATCTCCTCAGAAGTTATTAAACAATTCATCTTTTCCCTTTGATTACTTGACAATCTAGGAAAATGTGCCTGCTGTAAATAATTGTCTATTTCTTCAAGTTGTATATTTTCAGAAGCATATAACTTAGAATAAAAATCCAAAAAGCTCTTTTTAATCAAATTTTGTTGAGATGTCACTTTACCATTATAATCTATTTTCTCTATAGTTCTTGACTTCTGCTTCTTTCGTA
>NW_015386275.1:974352-1007555 GCF_001527695.2 Protobothrops mucrosquamatus | reverse complement strand
GAAAGGCGAAATCCTTCCTTCTTCTAAGTATTTTGGATGGTATCTCCTTTAAAATTATAACATCTTGTGCCATAATTTGAAATCTCTGCTTATAAAAGGCTTGAATAATTTCATTACGGATTGATCTTCTAGAAAAATAGATTACAACATCTCTTGGAAGATTTCTCTGTCTTGCAACCCATGAATTAACTCTGAAAACATTTTCCATTTCTCTCATAATTTCTTCAGGTTGACAGGACAAAACCAAAGCCAAATCTGCTGCAATCTCTTCCTCCAAATTTTCTTGAGCATTTTCCTTCAATCCTCTTATTCTCAAAGCATATTCCATTTCTCTATATTGTGACATAATAACCTCATTTTGAGTTAAATCCACGTTCTCCTCCACTTTTCCCAATCTAAATTCCAGACTTTCAACATGTTCCTCCACTTCATCCACCCATTCATCTATACGTTCTACATGGACTGCCAAGCCTTGAAGCGCAAACAGTATGTCATCTCTCATCTCTGCATTTTTCTTTTCCAAAAGCTCCTCTGTCTCTATTCTGATATGTCTTACATTGTCCTTCAAAGCATCCTGTAATTGCATTGCATTGTCCTTCAAAGCATCCTGTAATTCTTTCAGTGTAAATACCGGAATTGGGGGAGAAGGCGGAGGAGTCTTAGCTTTGGGCTGCTGTGGTGTTTGAACAGCTGGGGAGGAGATCGTGCCTTTCTGAGGAACGGAAGTTCCTGCACGTTTTGAAGCCATTTTTCTTTTCTCTTTCTTCTGTCTTATATTTTTATTTTTATTTTTCCTCTTTAAAGTATTATAAAGTCTTGTAAAAGCAACAAATACTAAGTATATAAAAGGAGGCAGGAAGCTTGCCCACCCAATAAGCAATAGAGAAGCAAATCCGTTAAAGTATTTCTTCTATATCCAAGAAAGTGAAAGTCTCTTATATCTTCTGTCAAAAAAGAAAATGCCCTTCCACAGCCATATTCCTTCTTCTTCTAGTTTAGACAAAAAGTGAAGAAGATACTTATTTGTTTCCTGAGTTAAAGTCACAATTTATTCAAAGTCCAATCCTGGTTAGCTCTGTCTGCTTATAGTTTCTACTCACAGTCTCTTTAAACGGCAGAGGTGGGATCAGCATCTGGCTTCGTTCGGAGAACAAAGGCAGCCCAAGGAGCGGAGAAAGTCCCAGACTCCGGGGGAGTTCACACCTTAGTCCTCACAAAAGAAGAATTATGAGGGCTAGGGAACTCTACCCCTATCTTGGAAGCTCACCCCCCCTTTGCCCGAGGAGGGGGATTCCGAGCCATGGAACAGCTGTTGCGCGCTGTTCCTGCGGCTTTGACGCGTCCTCGGGGCAGACGGCTCAAAGAAAAGCCGCCATCGGCGGCGCCATCGCCACCGGAAGTCCATCTTATGCTTTTCTAACTACTGGCCAAGTGTTTTTTAATTGTGCAATCCACTCCTTCAAGGAGGGAATGGCTGGCTCGGTGGCACTCAGTTCCGGCATGGGGTTGGAACTTTGGCCCATAGCTACTTGGAATGGGGTGTAGCCCATGCTGGAATGGACCACGTTGTTGTATGCCACTTCTGCAAAAGGGAGCAGGTCGGTCCAGTTCATCTGTTGGACATTTATAAAGCATCTTAGATATTGTTCAAGTATTGAGTTCAAACGTTCCGTCCCCCCCCATTCGTCTGAGGATGATGACTAGATGACAGCCCCTGGGTGGTCCCCAAAAAGGACAGGAATTCTTTCCAAAAGTCCAATGTGAATTGCACTCCCCTGTCCGATATTATGCACTGGGGTGCCCCATGCAGTCTATGTATGTGCTGGACAAATAGATTTGCTAAGGCTTTAGCGGTGGGGATTTTTGGAAAAGGGATGAAGTGTACTTGTTTTGAGAATAAGTCCATGACCACCCAGATTGCTGTGTTTCCATTACTTTCTGGTAGTTCTACTATGAAGTCCATGAAGATTTCCCTCCAGGGGGCTGAGGGACTTGCTACTGGCTGTAACAGTTCGGGGGCTTTTCCTTGCAGTCTTTTAGCAGCTGCACAGGTTGGACAACTGGCCACATAGCTCTCAATGTCCTTTTTGATAGATGGCCACCAGAACTGTCTTTTTACTAAATGCAGCGTTTTCACGAATCCAAAGTGACCTGCTGGTTTTGTGTCATGGCAGAGCTGCATGAACACAATCCTTTAGATTTTTGGGATGTACAGTTTCTCCCCCACCCATGGTAAGTCATCAGTGATAGTGCATAGGTTTTTGTGGCTCTGGAACTATTCATCGGTTTCTAGAGCCTTCCTGAATTCGATCCCTGCTTGGCTGGCTATCGGCTGTTTTAGTTTTGCTTGAGCTCTTGTCGTTACTTGTGCTGCCAGCTGCACTTCCAGCATGAGCGGTTTGGAGATGGTTGGCCAGGAGCTATTGTACTGGGGCATGCAGGACACGGTGTCTGCCAGGAAATTCCTTCCCCCTGGTAAGTGTTTGATTGTGAACGTAAACCGGTGGAAGTGTTGTGACCACTGGGCTTGTTTGGGGGTGCGTTTTCTGGGGGTTTTGAGGGCCTCCAAGTTCTTATGATCTGTTCAGACCTGGAATGGGATTTTATTCTCCTCCAGGAAGTGCCACCAGGTGAGGAGTGCCCATCTCACAGCGTACGCCTCTTTTTCCCACACTGCGCAATGTTGCTCCATGTCGGAGAGTTTCTTGGATGTGTAGGCACAGGGTTGTAAATGCCTCTTGTCATTTTCCTGTAATAATACCGCTCCTACTGCTACGTCACTTGCATCGGCTTGGTTTACAAATGGCTTGTTGGGTTGGGGTGTTTTATGACCGGTTCAGCCAAAAAGAGTCTTTTTAGTCTTTTGAATGCGGCTTGACATTCCATCGTCCAAGTTAGTGGCTGACTAGGTTTTACTAAGCCTCCCCTTTTTGTTTTTAATAAGTTCATGATAGGCAGGGCTATCTGGGCGAAAGAGGGGATGAACTGACAGTAGAAGTTAGCAAACCCCAGGAAGGTTTGTAGTTGTTTTCTCGTGCAGGATGGCGCCCACTCTAACACCGCCCAGACCTTTTTGGGGTCCATCTCTATGCCTTCAGTTGATATGTGGTAGACCAGATAGTCAATTCTCTGTTTGTGAAATTCACACTTTGATAGTTTTACATAGAGGTTGGCAGCTCTCAGTTTTTTCAAAACTGCTCTGACTAATTTTACGTGCTCTTCCTTAGTCTCCGTGGATATAAGGATGTCGTCCAGGTAGACGAGGACCCCTTTGTACAGGTGCTCCCTCAGTACATCATTGATTAGCTGCATAAAGACCGCAGGGGCTCCCTGCAGCCCAAATGGCAAGACTTTAAATTGGTAGCATCCTGTAGGGCAGTTGAATGCAATCTTCCACTCATCCCCCTCTTTAATCCTAATGCAGTAGTAGGCTTCCCTTAGGTCCAGTTTTGTGAAGATTTTACCCTTCGATAGGTGGGACAGCATGTCTTTCATGAGGGGGAGAGGGTACAGGTTGCTTTCGCTTATAGCGTTCAAGGCGCGATAATCCACGCACATGCGTAATGTGCCATCTTTCTTTTCCTTGAACAGGACTGGGGCCGCTACCTTTTTTGGGGAAGCTGGCTCAATGAAGTCTCTCTCCAAGTTCTTATCTATAAATTTTTGCATTTCCTGTAGCTCTTCAGTGCTCATGGAGTACAATCTAGGCCCGTGGTGGCGAACCTATGGCATGCGTGCCACAGGTGACACGCAGAGCCCTCTATGTGGGCACGCGTGCCATCGCCCCAGTCCTAGGCCTTCTGCTGGGTTTTATAAAACCTTTTCGCTTTAGGCCTACGCTGCCGTGTGCCAAAAAAAAAGGTTCAATCAATATCAATTTCAACTTCTCACAGGAAAAAAAAAGATCTCGCAAAGTTGGAATTGATTGAACTTTTTAGTCCCACCCAGTCTGCTGTTACCACCGCAGCCATGCCCACCCAATGGGCCACACCCCCCGAATGGGCCACACCCACTTGGCACCCAACGATGCATAAGTGGCTTTTGGGTTGCAGTTTGGGTACTCAGTCTCTAAAAGGTTCACCATCACTGATCTAGGCTTTTGGAGCTTCACTCCTGGCTTAATTTCTATAGCGCAGTCTGTGGGTCGGTGAGGCGGTAGCTCCTCCGACCGCTCTTCACTAAAAACTTCGGCAAGGTCCTTGTACTCCTCGGGTATTTCGGGCAATGCTTTTTCCTCCCCTACTGCTGCTTTTTCCGGAGGGGAACTCTCGGGAACTCCCTGGGGTGGTGACCCCATTTGATCCCCTTTTGGGAATCTGAGTTCCGCTGTCCTCCAGTCCACTTGGGAGTTCCATTTAGCTAACCATGCCATCCCCAGTATTATTGGGCACTCCATGCCCAGGGTAAGGTGGATCGGAAGTGTGGCTAGGGTAGCTGACATCCCCACTGCTATGGACCCATCTAATTGACCGAAGGATATCGGTTTCTTCAGCCTCCTCACCGAAATGCCCAGGTTCCCCACCAGCGTTGGGCTAATAAGGCAACGTGTGCAGCCAGAGTCTATTAGGGCTCTAACCTTTACAGCTTCGGGCATGGAGGGGGCTAGTATAGTCACTATCCAGGTGAGGGGTGTGATGGGTCCACTTACCAAGGGCTTGTCTTCGGAGTTGTCATCTGACGAGTTGGATGCTCCCACGGTGTAGGCCGGGGTTCCTTTCCCTCGTTGGGCGGAGGGAGGGAATTCGATGGCCTCAGTGCCCTTCATGGCTGGCTCTCACAGCTTGGCAGGCTATTTTCCTGACTTCCCAGCTGGGGTCCGGTCGGCCTTCTCCTGGGGGTTCCTTGAGCAGCATTCTGCGGTGTGATATTCCTTTCCCACACTTGAAGCAGTCGGTTGTTTTCTTGGCTGTGGGTTGAGACTTCATGGGCTCGCGTGATGGCTCGGGGGGTGATCGGCTCCACGGCTTCCCTCTGCGATGCCACGCTGTCCTATACAATGCGGATCTGAGCCTTGTTGGTTGGGATGTCTCGGCCATATTCTTCCATGTAGCTGAGGACTTGGGTTAGGAAGAACCCCAGGTGCCGTGACTCTTCTCGAAACTTCACGTCCAGCAGTGGAAATTTCTGGATGGATCAATGCCTGTGTCATCTGTCGTGTCATCCATCCCGATCAGCAGCTATCACGTGGCGGGGAGTGGGGGCTGCTGCCATGATGGCTGCAGTCTCGGCTGCTCCACCTGACATTCCTGGGGCCTCAGCTTTGGACTCCCCCTCAGTGTCTCCTTTGCTGCAGCCCAAGGTAACGGTGCGGGCCATGGGGCTCGGGCTTTTCATCCTTGAGGGAGACAATGGTTGATTTTATCAGGTCTATCACCTTCTCCAGGATCTGGCTCAATAGCTCCCCGCGATCGTCCTCATCTTCGCTAAGGTGTAGGGATCTCTCCATCTCTTGCTTCCATCCCGGTTGGTGACTGCCCCTTCTCAATGTCACCTTTCTCGATTTTTTCTCCCTCTCGTCCTTCTTGCCTACACCCATGGACCACCGAGGCTTACGGCTGCACATCTCCAGCACCTCTTCCTCCGAGGTGTAGGACATCTCAGAGCCAGATAGCTGGCAGGGTTCCGACCGGAGGGCTCCCCCTTCACGGTGGCTTCCTCCTTCTATGCACCGGTGTCCGACATGGTAGACTTTGCAAAGTTCCCCGGCAAGGTGCATCCTTCCAGGTTGATTACTATTGCAGATCCTGTCTAATGTCAGAGCCCACTTCAATACCTCATCCCAAGAAAGCAGAACTCATGGAAGCAAGCTCTTCCAAAAGGAACTTTTATTAGGAGAAGCTGATGGCAGGCATACTAGACAGGATCTGAGGTTTTCCTGCATAGATCACTAGGTTAAAGTGTCCCCAAGCAAACCCCACCCCATAGTTCATCCGACAGTTCAAACCGGCCAATCCCCAGGTGTTAAGTCCATCATGGAAAAGGGGAGATAACATCAGGCCAGCTCTGTTTGTAACAGCAATGTTTAGACGATTCTTCGCACCTTCTCTTGAGAGCGGAGAGATAAGTCAGTTGCCGGAGGTTGCATTCCATTCTTCCTCCCCCTTTTCTAGTTGACAGTTTAGGGAGAGGAAAGTACAGAGAGAAATAATGCAGGAAAGCAAGGTGTTACATTGTACCGATAGAGGAAGCTAAGGCAATAAATCTGTGATCATTCCCCCCTCCCCTCCAGGAATATGGCAGAACCCAGGGAGAGAAGAGAATGGAATTTGGGTCAGAGAAAGAAGAGCAAGGGAAGTGTGAAGTCAGATAGGTATGGGTTCTGACACTCTCCATTTTTATATGGAGAGAATGGAACAACTCTTGGCCCTGACTATGATCAGTGACTATGAGAGATCAATTGTGATCTCTCTGAGGTGAAAAACTCTTGGCATACTAAACTCCCCTTCTTCCTTCAAATGTTTACATGCAGTTGTTAAGAGCAAGAGATTGAAACCCCTTTGCCTTTGGGGATAGGAGCCCCAGGAAGTTTGCTTATCTGCAAACTGAATCTGTTTTTCACACAACATGACAGCAGTGTAATTTGACCTGCATTCCATAATATTCAGCACCTCCATTTCCTCCTCTTTAAGAGGTGCCCCCTTGAGCCACAAACATATTTTCATCTCACTTGAAGATATAAGATGCCCCCTACATAGCCTGAAGGCAATTGTGAAGAATTCCAATTCAAATATACCTAGGTATGTGTAGTATTTCTGTTGGTAAAAACTACAAGAGCTAAATATGAACACAGGAGATTACAACATAGCCTGCCATGTTTATAGCTGTCTTTTCAGGTTCCCCTTCAAGTTGTCCCCCTCCCCTTCACCACCACAGAATCTCTAGATGCATTGGGAGTCTACTGTGTTTTCCTGCTTTATTCTTGGCCAAATAAAGGAACGAGCAGAGGGGTAGGTACAAGTGACCACTTGGCCTATTTCCAGTCCATCAATGATTGTCTTTCTACCAAAATCACAGTAATCTACACATATACATATAAATTCACAAACATATTCATATGCATAGTTTCCAATTTGTGCAAATCACATCAGAAACACAGAATAGATTGTCAGCAAGTTTGATAATGCTCTAACAGTTGTATTTTCAATAGGAGAAAAAGCTGTCATAAAAGTAGCTATTTATTTTTAAATCAATCAAAAGGAGAGATTACTGTACATTTTCATTGCCAGAAAAAAGAACTCCCAAGATAAATAATGTCTTCAACTGGATAAACAGTTTACTTTAAAAAGAGGGAATGTTTCATATACTTAAAGGAATTATGTTTGTATATTATTATTTAAAAGATGATAATTTCTTGACCAAATAAATTAAATTTAAAGACCTTTTCCAAACTAACATAAGACATGCTCAGATATATTGTGAGAAAGTTGAGTAGTAGGATATTCCTTCTCATATAAAAGTCTACATTTACACACACATGCTGGGTGTACATGTGCCAAACTCACATTCCAGGACCAGGCTAAAAATAAATTTAAATTAATGGCCTATAAATAAGGGCCCCCACCAACAAATGAATCTCCATCTGCACCTATAAACCATTATTTTCTGTTCATACATATGAACTGCTTTGTACAGAGAAACCCATCAGAACATGCAAATACAGTACATGTTCTCCTCCCTCCTTATTGCTCCCCTACTCACACATAATTACTGGGAGGGAGCAGGGCATGAGTCATCTTCCCGTGCAATATAAAAAAAGTTATAGGATTTCATAACATTTTTTGTTCCCTGTAATGGAGATCTTGACTAAGGACTCTATTTTTGTACCACGGTCTTCTTTTCTAGTGCATGTATTCCCTGCTGGATTTTGACTGGTCCTGCCTCTGGGAAAAGAGAGAGCGCCTGCCAAATAGGATCTCCTTTGCTACCTCCCAAATTCTGTTCACTAAGAACCTTAATTCAGAGGGACAAGGTAGCCTGCTGAGAGTCAAGATCTCAAAGGCAGGGTTTTTTCCCCATGTGGGATGATGGAAAGTTTCTCCCAAAAGTGTGGAAAAGTTACACAATGACTTAGTCATCAGAACACAGCCTTCCCTTCTTGGAGAGTACATTTATTTAGTCCAGCCAGCTTGTCATAAGCAGGTACAATTTTGCCCTTAATGCTATGTTAACATAGGCAGTGCTTTTTTTCTAATAGAACGCACATAATGGTGTTCTGGCACCTTTTTTTGAACGGAAGAACCGGTTCCTTCTAAGCTGCCAGCATGAGTACAGGTAATCCCCTAACGCTCTCATGCTTCCCCCTCCCTTCCTGCCATGCAGGACTCATCTGGAAAAGGTCTGTCTCCTCTCTGCCGTGGTTCGTCCTGCTGCTCCGATCTGAGGCCAGGGGACGTGTCCACAGCCTCCTGCAGCCTGATCCAGGCTCTGGAGGCCTGGAAAAGACCTCTGGAGCCCAGATTTATGGCCGCGGAACACTTTTGTGGCCCCCAGCGGCCCGGTCTGGGCTCCGGAGGCCTTTTCCAAGCCTCTAAAGCCCTGATGGGGATGCTGGGGGACCGCAAAATCATTCCATGGCCATAGATTTGGGCTGTGGAGGCCTTTTCCAGGCTTCTGGAGCCCCAATCAGGCCACTGGGGGGCTGCAAAATTGTTCCGCAGCCATGGATCCGGGCTCCGGAGGCCTTTTCCAGGCCTCTGGAGCTCCGATTGGGCCACTGGGGGGCACAAAATCATTCCACGGCCATAGATCTGGGCTCCAGAGGCCTTTTCCAGGCCTCCGGAGCCCCGATTGAACCGCTGGGAGGCCACAAAATCATTCTGTGGCCATAGATCTGGGCTCTGGGGGTCTTTTCCATGCCTCCAGAGCCCCAATCGGGCTGCTGGGGGGGCTGCAAAATCGTTCCGCGGCCATGCATCTGGGTGGCAGAGGTTTTTTCCAGGCCTCCTGAGCCCAGATTGAACCACCGGGAGCTGTGGACGCATCCCCTGGCCTCAAATTGGAGCAGCAGCAGGAACCGCAGTAGAGAGGAGACAGACCTTTTCCAGGTGAGTGATCTGCGCCTCGGAAGCACCCTAAAGCGGTTTCTTCTCTCCCCCCACCGCTCCGTAAAGGGCTTTTGACTGGAGCCAGACCTGTGTGTGAGTTCCGGCACCTTTTTTTTTTTTTTTTTTTTTACAAAAAAAGCACTGAACATAGGCATTGTAAAACTTTATATCAAAATGACCTCCTGTTTTATCAGAACTCCTTGCAATTTCATGGACATCCTACAAAGGTGGGGATATTATGATGGGCAACAAAAGGGGGTTATTTAAATACTTAAAAACTTATGGTTATGTATTCAGAAGTTCTACAACCTTCAGTTGGTTCAAAATGCAGTGGCCAGCATGGTTTTCTGCAAGCCTAGATGCGCACATGTGTCATCTCTCCTATAGGAGCTGCATTGGCTGCCAATTTGGTTTCAGATCCAATTCAATGTGCTGGTTGTCACCTTCAAAGCCTTGCATAACTTGGAACCAGATCATTTGAAGGACTGTCTTTTCCCAGTTACATCTACATGACCACAGAGTGGTCCCTTGTATAAGCATGTGCACACGCATGCAACCCCTCCCCCCACATATATACATGCAAGTCACCACTACAGGTAGTCCTTGAGTCGTGATGGCAACAGCTAAGCAGAATCCCTGCAATTCCTGTGGTCTCAGTTGCTGTTGTTAACTGAAGTCCATGGTTGAAGGCAACTTCCTACTTGCTTCCCACAACCAAAGTCAGTTGGGAAGCTGGCAAAACGTTGCAAGTCCCAGGTGGGTAGGCTGGTAAGTGGCTGCTGCTGAATGGGGAAAGGGATGAGGGGGTGAGCAAGGGTGCAGGGGAGGGTTGGGGAGGGGTTGTGATGGTAGGATGGAGGGTTAGGAAGGATGCCCAAGGAGCAAGGCATGGATTGGGGAGGATGCAGTGAGAGGCAAGATTCATGGGGGTGATGGTAAAGGGATGCAAGGTATACAAGAGGTGTGGTACAAGTCGGGAAGATGGGCAAATGTGCAATTTGGGTTGGGGAGGGTGTGGGAGGATCTGAGGGTTTTTTCCAGGTGGGTGGGGGAGAGATATGGTATGAGTTGGAGATGGGAAGATGTGCAAGGGTGTGATGGGGTACATGGGAGGAGCAACGCTGGTCAGAGAGGGCGCATGGGGATATTTGGGGAAGGTGGGTTGGTGTGAATGCATGTGGGTCTGAGGATGCACACGAAGTTGCAAGGGGGTGCATGACAGGCATGGCATGGGTCAGGGAGGGTGTGCTAGGGTGCAAGGATGTGTGCAAGAAATATGGTATAGGTAGGGAGAGTGTGCTGGGTGTGAGGGGCTTCAACACGCATGAGGGAGGCATGACAAGGGTAGGGAAGAGTGCCTAGGAGGGTGGTGGAGGAGGTGCAGCTGTGCCAAGGGCCTAGGAGTGGGTAGTTGTGTGTGTGTGTGTGTGTGTGTGTGTGTGTGATATTCCTTGACCTATGAGCATTTGTTCAGTGAGAGGTCATCCAACACACAGACACACACAGAGCCCTCTCTGAAGGAGATGGGCAGTTAAGAAACACAAAATATAAATAAAATAAATATATGCCAGAGACTACTGTGTACTAAAGTAACATTACTCATTCAACCAATGAAGTTTAACAGAGAACATTACTGTCTTTTCTCTGCCAAGAAGCTTTTTCCAGGGAATATTATTTGAGTCATGCAGAACAAAATAAGATGTTTGGATAAAGGAAAAAATATGCAAAATGTGTAAAATTATATTTTGAAAGGGTGATGCATTATGTCCAAGTTGCCCAAAGAGGCTATTAAGGAAAACGTTCCTGTGTCAGGAACCGTTGAACAAGGCATAAGGAGAATCCATGTTTGCTGCTTACTGTATAGTCAGCTGGATTGCTTGAGAGACTAGTTTCCTCTGGTTACTCTGGTGACTAGAAAACAATAAGCAAATACAGCTGGATTTTCCAGTCCTGTCTCCTAACCACAGCCCACAAACCATACTAATATTATGTGGGAAAGCATAAGAATATATTAAACATATACCTCGTATTAATTTTCTCTGCTCTTTTTCTATTGAATGGCAATGGAAAAGCTAGAAAGAGCATCAGGGTTATCCATTCTGGTTTTTAAAATATATAATTTTATGGAAAAATTTTAAAACAAGAATAAAAAAAGAATTCCCCATTCTGGAAGGATAATTAGCCTTCTTATCTTGTTCTAGTACCAGACCAATAATCAGTTCTGTATGATAAAACTGATTCTCCTAAGATAAAAGAAGAAAAAGTTTCCTAAGGCTTTATCTGAACCAAAACTCAGTTCAAAGCCCGGGAATATTATTTAAATTAAGCATTAGCAGATTCTGGAATATCTCACTTCATTTTTAATCTCTGGTACTTCTGGGTTGTTATCATCAGATCCCTTCAGGTGTTGCTGCCTCTTTGCCCTGCTAAAGGTTCTGCCCATTACTTCCTGGCGCAGTCTGATCAGCCAGCACCCTCTCCTTGAAAAAAATACCATACCAGCTTTCACAAGGTGGAAACAAACCCTTGTCTGTGTTATGTTCAAGAAGCCCTTTCTGCCTTTATGGTCATGGTTTGTGAAACAACAAATGAACCTTAATCTCAGGGTCCTCTATTTACCTTAAAACAGTCCTTTTTCAACCCTTCATTCTTGGAAGATATTGTCTACCATCTAAATGTAAGCATGCTGGTTTAATGTTGGTTAGCTCTCAGGGGGCTCATTGGTTTTCCTCGAAACTTCAGGAACTCAGTAAGACTCTTCAGTAAAAATTATGCCATGGTGGTAAGTCAGGCAAAATGTTATCTATTTTGCTGTTCTTATCATGTCAGCAGATAGATTATGAGTTGTCCTTCCTCACTAGGAGGAATAGCCACAAAAATATCTAAAATCTCAGTGAAGAATATTTTAGGCATCTGACAGATAAAATCAGATCTGCTTAGTCATTATCATTATCTGAAAAACCTCATTTCAGTTCGGTTTCAGGCCAGGATATAGCCCCGAAACAGTATGGATGTTATTTGTTGACAATCTCTGATAGAGCCAGGATGCAGAGGCTGCAACCCATCTTGGCTTTCCTAGAACTCTTAGTGACCTTCAATACCACTATCATGGTCTAACTAAGTAGAATGGGAGTGGCTGTATGGGAGTTCTCCTTCATTTTCCATTTTGACCATTTCCAGTCAGTGTTAATGTAAGATGAGAAATCAAGTGCAAAGTCTTTGACTTGCAGGATACCACAAGGCTTGACGCTCTCACCTTGTAGCTATAATGGACATTTTTCTCAATTTTTGTAATAATTATTTCTCAACCACAATGTGTCAAGTGTCCAGCTAGCGAATCCAAGAAAGGAACTCCTGGGACATTGTTCTTCCCAAAAGTAGCACTTTTATTGAATACACTACATTGACACAAAAGAAGCAAAATCAGCTCTGGATTTCCTACTCAAAATCCACATAGCTAAACTTAAATTCCCCTTTGGCCAGTCCCCTCAGTCCGTTGCGTTGTCCAATCAAATATGTTCCTTTTGTTATGAGAACTGCCTGAATAGGTCAAACACCTGCACAGTATATGGCCTTGAAGGGAGAAGCAGGTTCTCACAGTCTTGGCATTCCATTCCCACCCCAGACATTATAACCACCCCCTCCCGATTGTTGTCAAGTTGAGAGTGAAGATGAAACTAGGTGAAAGAGCAAATCACTCTTGACATGCTGACACCCACCCCCCACCCCGGAAAAACGATACACCTGGAGTGAATATAAACACACAAAACATAAACAACTCACCACTTACAAACCACTGATTCACTTTGGTCTTTTAGGGTGCCTGGCATGAAACCTCTTCACTAGTCTTTTGCTGCCACCCATTCTGCATCCACTATGTATTGCAACTTTCCCTGATGGTATCTAAAGTCCAGGATGTCTTTAATCTCGTAGTGGTCCTCTCCTTTTTTAAGGACTGGAGGTGGAGGGGATCCTCCTACTGGCCTCAGCTTAGCGTCTCACACAGGTTTTAATAAGACTGCAATGGAACACTGGGTGGACCCATCTGCAGCTCCACTGTCACTGAGTTTATAATCCGTACAATAAGGAAAGGACCTACATACTTGGGACCTAACTTTTTACAGGCCTGTCTTAGGTTTAGATACTTTGTGGATAAATATACCTTATTACCCCCGCCGGAACTCCCTTTGAGGGGCCCTCTTCCAGTCAGCTTGTTTTTTCTGGACCTACCTTGCTTTCCCTAGTGCCTTGTGCAATGTAAGTCATGTGTCTCTCAGAGAGGCCATCCATTCTGCAACTGGCCACTTTCCCTGTTGAATGGAGTGGATCTTGGACTTGCCTGGCAGGTTTCTGTGGGGTCCTCAAATCTGTACTGCAGCTCCTGCATGAGGGCATCCACATTCATCAGCTTGGGGGTGCCTTCATTATAGACACCAACCACTCCGTGGCCTCTCCCTCGAGGTTCAAGGTGACTGAACCTACACAGGAAGACTCATTGGGGTGCATCGCACCATACCGCTCCAAGTAATTCCACACCTGAATCAGGAAATAGACCAACTTCTCGGGCTGACCATTAAACTTTGCTTTGAAGGGGGAGGCTCCTGGTCCTGTTGCACCAGCACATAGCCAAATGGCAGTCCCACTGGTGGGGCCACTTGCATGGGAACTTGTGTTGCTGCGGGAAGTGGAGGGACCTGACTTGGGACCATCAGAGGCGGGGCTGCCGTTGCCCCTTGCTGTGTGGGTTCCATTGCTCTGGTCAGGCTCGACACCATTGGTTGCCACTGATGGGAAGATGGGGCAGCCAGCTGCTTGGCAAACCCTGCCCCAGCTCCTGTCATTACCAACCTTGGTGAGGTGGCTCCTCGGACCTCCAGCCCGCCGAATTTCTCCCTGAGCTGCTCCATTGAGGGGTTACAGGTTGAGATAGGGAACCTCCACTCCACCAGCTCTTCCCACTAGGCGGCCCTCCTGGCTTTCCACTTGGAATAGAATAAAATAGAGCTGGAAGGGACCTTGGAGGTCTTCTAGTCCAGCCCCCTGCTCAAGCAGGAGAACCTATACCATCTCAGACAGGTTATTGTCTAGTCTCTTCTTAAAAATCTCCAGTGATGGAGTGCCCACGATTTCTGGAGGCAAGCCATTCCACTGGTTGATTGTCCTCACTGTCAGGAAGTTTCTCCTTAATACCAGGCTGCTTCTCTCTTTGATCAGTTTCCAACCTTGTTTCTCATCCTTCCCTCTGGTGCTCTGGTGAACAAAGTGACCCCCTCTTCCTTGTGGCAGCCCCTCAGATACTGGAATACTGCTATCATGTCTCCCCTATTTCTTCTTTTCTTTAGACTAGCCCAGCGGTAGGCAACCTTGGCTCTTTTATGACTCGTGGACTTCAACTCCCAAAAACTCTCCCTTTCCCCTCAGCATGGCTGGCTCAGGAATTCTGGGAGTTGAAGTCCACAAGTCATAAAAGAGCCAAGGTTGCCTACCCCTCGACTAGCCAAACCCAAGTCCCGCAGCCGTTCTTTGTATGTTTTAGTCTACAGGCCTTTGATCATCTTAGTTGCTCTTCTCAGAATTTTTTCCAAACTCTCAACATCTTTTTTGTGATATGGTTGGTTGCAGTATTCCAGGTATGGTCTTACTAGGGTTTTACAAAAATAATACTTTGCATGGTCTTGATCCTATGCCTCTATTTATACAACCCAGGATTGTATTAGCTTTTTTGGTTGCTGCTGCACACTGCTGGCTCATAGTCAAGTGATTGTCCACTAGGACTCCAAAGTCTCTCTCACAGTTACTGTTTTTAAGCCAGGTCTCGCCCAATCTGTTTTTGTACCTTTGATTTTTCCTGTCTAAATGTAAAACTTTGCTTTTCTCCACATTGAAACTCATTTTGTTGGATAGGGCACATTGTTCAAGTTTGTCTAGATCTTTTTGGATCCTGAGCTTGTCTTCTGGGGTGTTGGCTACTCCTGTCAGTTTGGTTTCATCTGTAAATTTGATGGGTTCCCCTTCAATTCCCTCATCTAAGTCATTTATGAAGATATTGAAGAGTACTGGGCCTAAGACGGAACTTTGTGGTACCCCACTGCTTACTTCTCTCCATGTGGATGTAGTGCCATTGAGGACTACTCATTGAGTACAGTTTGTCAGCCAGCTACAGATCCATCTGGTGGTGATGTTGTCTATTCCATCTTTTTCTAGTTTACCAAGGAGTAGGTTGTGGTCTACTTTATCAAATGCCTTACTGAAATCTAAGTATACTATGTCCACAGCATTTCGCTGGTCTACTAGTTTAGTCACTTTATCAAAGAATGAAATAAGATTGGTTTGGCATGATCTGTTTTTAACAAACCTGTGCTGGCTACTGGTTATGACTTTGTTTGCTTCTAGTTGTTCGCAGATCTGTTTTTTGTTTATCTTTTCTAGGATCTTCCCAGGTACTGATTGGTCTGTAGTTTCCTGGGTCCGTTTTTTTCCCTTTCTTGAAGATAGGAACCACATCAGCCCTTTTCCAATTCTCAGGTACTTCCCCGGTGCTCCAGGATTTATGAAAAATGTGGTGCAATGGTTCTGAGATAACATCTGCCAGCTCCTTCAGAACTCTGGGATGTAATCTGTTGGGTCCCAGTGATTTATATTCATCAAGATCGGATGGGTGTTCTCTTACCATTTTCTTGCTTATTTTATTTTTTGTTTCTAGTATGTCTTTTGCAGTGGTTTTTTGGGGGCATTGTCATGGAAAATACGTCTATATTGTGAAAACAATATAAAGTTCAAGTTAAAGCTTTTAAATCACGACTGTGGGGCCTATTTCAGGTTTGTTCCAGCCTCATTTTATTATATGAAGAGGGGGCCATTTTTTCATCTCCCACAGTATGTTGGGCTATAGTTTCTTTTTGTGTTAAGACTGATGCAAAATATGAGTTAAGCAGCTCTGCTTTCTCCCTGTTGCCTGTTATTTCCTTGCCATCTTCTATCTTTAGTGGACCTACAGTTTCCTTGACTTTTTTCTTGTTGTTAATATGTTGGAAGAAACTTTTTTTATTATCCTTGATTTCTGTTGCAAATCTTTGTTCGTTCTAAGCCTTTGCTTTCCTGACTTCATCTTTGCATATTCTGGCTGTCTGCTGATAATCGGCCTTAGTTATGTGCCCCTCTTTCCATTTTTTGTATTTGTCCTTTTTGTCTTTCAGTTTGTCAGAGAGATCTTTGTGCAGCCATGCTGATTTCTTCTTGAATTTCTTGTTTTTCTTTCTCAATGATATTGTGCTGGTCTGGGCTTTTATGATCGCATTTTTCAGGGTTTCCCACACTTCTTGGGTTGTTTTCCCCTTTAGGATTTTCATCCATGAGATCTTTCCCAAGTTCTCTCTGAGTTTGTTAAAGTTAGCTCTTTTAAAGTTTAGGACATTGGTTGGATTGTTTTCTATTACTAGTGTTTGCATTATATTAAATTCCAGTATGACATGGTCACTTTCACCCAAGGTTCCGGCAATTTCAATTCCCTCTATCACTTCTTCTCTATTTGTAAGGATTAAGTCCAGTATAGTTTTACGTCTAGTTCCCTCCTCCACCTTTTGGGTGACAAAGTTGTCAGCTAGGTTGGTTAGGAATCTGATTGATCTCCTGCTCACTGCAGAGTTTGTTTCCCAGTTGATATCTGGATAATTGAAGTCTCTTATTACTATTGTGGTATACTTCCTACATACGTTTGTTAACTGGTTGGCGAAGAGCTCATTTATTTCTTCAGATTGGTTGGGTGGCCTGTAATATACACCTATGGCAATGTCACTTTTTTCTCTTTTATATACATTCTAAAGAGATTTTATCTTTGATCACATGCATTTCTGTAGATATGTAGTGTTCCCTATATAGTGCAACTCCCCCTCCTCTTTTTGTAGACCTGTTTCTTTTGAACAATTTGTATCCATCCATCAGTCCACTTGCATCCCTGGACCCACGTAGCCTCTGGAGAGATCAGTGGGTATTCTGCCTCTGCTGCCTTCTTTATGCCACTTGTCCATTGTTCCTTCGGCCCAGAATAAGGGGCTCCTGACAGCACCACGTCTTCGCACACGGGTGGCTACTCCAGCTTCCCAGCCCCATTGTTGTTCCCAAAAGTAACACTTTTATCGAATACACTACATTAGCACAAAAGAAGCTAAATCAGCTCTCGGTTTCCTACTCAAAATCCACATAGTTAAACTTGAATTCCCCTTTTGCCATTCCCCTCAGTCTATTGCATTGTCCCATCAAATATGTTCCTTTTGTTATGAGAACTGCCTGGATCGGTCAAACACCTGCGCAGCATATGATCTTGGTGAACGGCCTCTTTGGGCTGTTTCCGCAGCAGAAACGGCCCAAAGTGCACGAGAAGTGGAAGTGGCCCGAAGCACTGCGTGAGCAGCAAAAGCAGCCCAAAGCATGTGAGCAGCAAAAGCAGCCTGAAGTGGTGCGCAAGCAGTGGAAGCGGCCGAAGCGCTGCATGAGTAGCGGAAGTGGCCTGAAGCACGCAAGCAGCAGAAACAGCCCAAAGCGCCATCCTGCCGGGAAGAGCGGCAATGGCGCAATGCACATGGCGTCTGGCTGCAAGTGGCCACAGATGTCAAGTAGCGGCACGACAGGTATCGGGGTGTGGGAGGCCTTGCTGTGGTGGTCCTACCAGTAAGGTAAATGGGTGCGGGGGGCATGGGGCAGCTTCACCCCACCCCCACCCTAGCTTGAATTTTAGGGCTTAGTTTTGGAGTAGGGCTTATATTAGGCCCACCCGCAAAAATCAAGCTAGGGCTTACTATTGGGCTGGGTCTAACTTTCAGGGAAACACGGTATTTGCTTTTTCTTTTTCTTAGGTCCATTTTACCTCAAGATCCACTCTTCACCCAATGAAACAATGGTGTTTGAATATTGTCTCAATCTCAGTCATAAATAATCAAATAAAAATGGTGTTATATTAAGCCTTCTGTTATGTACATACTTCAATAACCTTATGCTTAAAAGGCAGGCAGAAGAGAGACAGAAAGACAGAAAACAGAAACATCAGAGAGGGAAAGAGGGAGAGAGGGAGGGAGGGAAGGAGGGAGGTAGCAATACAGTAAGTGGGGAAAGAAACTAAGACCTAACTGCTTAAATAAGCCTGTAGAGAAATTCAGATTTTCACTCTAGCCCTGAAAAATTAAAAAATTGAATCTACAAAGAATTCTACAAAATGAGAGATGTCTAAGTGAACAGTACTTGTAGATGTAAAGTATCTTATACAGTCGGTAGTCATATAAATATTGCAAGTTTCCAAATGTGTCTACAGTAGTATCATCTGTACAGGATATGTTTGCTTATTTTAATTAATAAATTGTCCATTCATGGCTTAAAGGTTTCATATTTAAAAATACTTCCCTATTTCAAAAGAATCCCTGTGATTTTTATATTGCCTGGTAGGTCACCCCAAAGGATTCAGTTGATTTTGTGTCCCAATGGTCTGTTCTAACCTTAGTATAAAGAGTATTTTTGAAATATATTTTGCAGGGAAACAATCAATTTCTTAATCCCTTGTTTGTCAACCAAAGAAGGTAATTTATCTTTATACAATTTAGCCCCTCAATAATATTTAGATAGATTCCATTTCTTAGATGTAAACTAAAATGTGGTGAAGTATCAAAATGCAGACCAGCTGTCTCTGCCTTAATTCATAGACAGGCAGCTGCATCCCAAGTTACCCCTCATGCATTCTCCACGACCCATGCAGTGTCTCTCATGCACCCTCCCTGATCCATGCAGCGCCTCTTGCATACCACCTGTGCACCCTCTGACCCACAAGGATCTCTCATGCACCCCCATGCATTCTCCCCATAAATGGAGGTTAGCCAATTTAGGTATCTTTGTTCAAAAATTGTTGCTCTATGATGCACCATTTCATCCAACTGAAGGCTACAAGCAGACAAGCATCCACAAGAGTTTTAGTAGTATATAAATGGCTGTGAGCAATTTTAGTAAGGAACAGGACAGAGTTGGTTGTGGTAAAAATGTACAGTGCATTTGACATGTATTGTCTCCTGAAGGATCCATTTGCAGCAGTTGGTATTGAACAAAGAGACTATCATCTCTGAGCAAACTTCTCAAGACGCCCAGGTTTATTGCAATTAGGTTCAATAGTTTAGTTTACTTAGTGTCAGTGCTTTTTTTCTTAAAAAAAAAAAAGGTGCTGGAACTCACACACGTCATACAACCCGACTTGCCTACCCTACAAGGTTCCATCCAAAAAAGGTGCTGGAACTCCGTTCTGGGCATTCTATGAGAAAAAAAACACTGCTTAGTGTTAACATTGTACCTGTGTATCAAGGGCATGTTCAGGGAGCAGGCAAAAATCCAAGATAGAAGGTATGCCTTTGTGATCTGACAAATGTAGAAAGAATTTTGATCATATCTTTGTCCCCATCTTCACTTTTTGGACAGGATAGAGTGATTGCTGCAAAAAAAAGTCTGAAATAGAAATACTGGATAAAACATTCAGAGAGAAAAAGATAGCGACAAGGAATGCAGTCAATAGTAAAAGAACCACTAAAAGGCAGAGAAAATGCAGAGTGCTTTTAATAAAATTGTTTTCTTAATAAGGAGAACAATCAAGCACTGGAATGGCTGGCCTTCAGACATTGTGGGTGCCCCATCCCTGAGGCTTTTAAAAAGAAACTGGACAGCCACTGGTCTGGAATGGTACTATAGGATCTCCTGCCTTAGCAGCGGGGTTGAACTAGAAGACCTCCAAGGTCCCTTCCAATTTTTATTATTCTTTTATACCATTGTTTTGACAGAGGTCGAAGAGAACCAAAGAGACTCCAGCAAAATAAATTAACGATAAAACTAATTGAAAATTATTTCAATTGAAATTGAAGTGAAGATAGATGGATTGTGTATTTTAGAGATAGGATATCAAAGAGTGGGATTGAAGAAAGGGTTCAAGGGTCCATTTGGGAAACTACAATTGCACACAAAATGGATAGGTTGGTAGCCAGCCATTTCACTACTAGAGGCAGGGACTCGGTTTCCACCTTACTGAACTGGATTCATTGTATAAGGTTGTGCCTGCAAAGACACGTTCCATTTTTCCTGCACTCTTATTATTCTTTATTGTTGGCGTAATTTTTATTTTGCTTGCCTCGTGCTTCTTTCACACCAGTTAAACTCTGGAATCAGAAAGAACAAGAATTAATCTGAAAATAGCAAAGCTCGGCTGCCGTTGGAGTCTGAGGCTTTGTTTTGAGCAATTTTACAAAATCTCTTTTTCCCCAGTAAATTCAGCGGGAGGTGCGGGGGCAGGGGAGGGAATCGGAATACTGTACCGCACAGACATAGCAGGAAGCAAGCAAGTTATCGAGAGCAACACAACCCACTCTTTCACAAGTCTCTGTCATCCAAAGGCGGTCACTCCTCCTGTTTGGCTTTGTAACTCACTCAAAAATCCAGTCCTCCTCCAGCCCACCTTCGTTCACGTCCCACCAACTCCCGCTCTGAAGAGGAGAGATCCAGGAATTGCGCACCCCGCCCTTTCCCGAGGTGGGATTGATAGACCCACAGCGTCGCCTGGTGGGTGACGGATAAGTGACTACGCTGCTCGGAGCTTTTCTTCAAGAAAAGACTCGAAGGAGGAGAATTAAGAAGTAGGCTGTTACTTTCCATCAGAGAAGTTATAGTCTGGAGCTGAAGAAAGCGCCGCCACACCCGATTGGCTCCTTCCTTTCACTCAAAAACTGAGAAACAGAAAGAGACCCTTTCTCCCTGAAGATGCAGACCCCCTCTTGAAACCAAAGGATAACAAGACCCATCTTCATTTTACCTTTTTCACTCTAAAAGTGTATTGATCTCAGTATTTTGCAGGTAAGCTGACTGCAACTTTGTATTCCTGCCCATTTTGTGATTTTATCTTAATAATTATCAGAGGACAAACAAGTTTAGAAACACTGTTGTTTATCAAGAGAAGCAAATTATGTTTCAGCACAAACAGATGGGGAATTTTGCTGTACTTTTGCTTGGATGTTCAGTTATAGGGGGCAAACCTCATCCTCTTATGCACTCTCTGCTTTCACAAAGCCTTTTTCTCAGCAGAAATTCTTCTTATGCCTGCAAGAAAATGACCTCAGAATACAGTTGCACTCTTCTTTTAGCCACCAAAGCAGTGTGTGTGTGTGTGTGTGTGTGTGTGAAACACAGAGGGGTAATTAATTAGAATATGTATTGTCTGTGGGGTCATATCAGCACAAATGATCATTGGATTGTTTTTAATCACAACTGGATTTTTCAAAACATCTTTCTGGTTTAACTCTGCTTAGCAAATTGTAGAACATTTGGTCTGTACTTCTGTTTGTGAGAACTTTTTCATCTTCTAATAAACTAGGAATACAGTTAGATGCTGCAACTTTTAAAAGCTGGCTAGTTTTCTTTCCTTTAATACTGCCATTCTAGATGTATTGCTTTCACTGTGCTACAAAGGAAAGTGCAAAATTCACTGGCTATTTTAAATTACTGTCTTAATTCCAGATTTATGAGTTGTACTTACTAGTGAGTTTGACTAACAAATTAAAATTTCTGTGTGTGTATGTATCTAGAACTTGATAGAGGAATAATTTACTGATCAGCACGGATTGTCCTCCTGTATTGTATTACTTGACACAAAAGTAGTAGCATCTTTAGCAAATAGCACGCTTGGTTCTTGGTTTTGCTGCTTCAGAGTGCAGACCTTGATCTCTAAGCTTACAAAAGTCAACCCAGCCCAGCCTTGCCTTCTGCTTCGTGGAAGAATGTGAATGCAAAGCAAGCAAATGCAGGGAGGAAGAACATTCTGAGCAATTACACATCAAGAATCTCTCTTCAGCTATTAGTTGAGAACATGTTACTGTCCAAAAACAGCTCCTTTCACAAAGGGATCACCACAAGCAGCCATAGTGCCAGGAGAGGCCCAGACTTGCATGGTTCTTTAGAAAGGACTCTGATCTGATCAGTGTCTTGGATCCTCAAAATGTCTAGACCTGCCACAGAACATGCTCTTCTTCTGCATAAGACTAGCCTGCTGAATGAAGCTGTAAGGAAAGTTATATCCAGGTTTTTAGTTAAGGCTGAATGTCGTATTTTTCAAGAGAGCATTAATACAACACCATGAAATACAGTGAAAAAAAGAAAGCAAAGCAATCGTAATAGAATATAATATTCTTAATAATAATGGTCAATGTTAGAGGATCTATTCAATGTATCCTTTTGTTAAGAAAACAAAATCAAGACTAGCTGTTAGTATGAAAACTTAAGAATATCTCCGCTCTATAATAGTTTGTTGTTACAGAATTACTATGCTTTTTGCTCAATAGAGAAATGTAATCTACTATAGCATACTGGGAAAGGTTATTTTAAGTTCCACATATTTCTGAACTTTTGTGGGCTTCACTGTTAAACATAAAGGAGAGCTACTGTCCTATACAATCTGTTTTCCATGTAAAGACACAATGAATTTTAGAGACCCAAACTGCAGTTGGAATTCCTTGATTTGCAGGCCTGAAAATGCCTGATTTGTTTAATCGTAAATATAAGTACTTTAAACCTAAGAACCGAGAGTGCAGTGGCTTTATTAAAATGGCTGCAGATCAAATCAGATTTGTAAGGGTAAAATGTTACTTTCATTAACAGCTTTTATCCCTCAATTCTAAGGTTTATGAGACCCAAGTTATGGGAAGAAGCCACAGCTCAATATTCAGCTCAGTATTTATTCTGTTTGAAAAAGACTTCGATTTTTGTCCATTGCCTTTTTTTAGTATCAGGGTTGGAAAAGAATTTTTATTTGCAATCTTGATTATTTTCCTTTCTTTGAAACATTGTCTCTGTAAAATATTCTTTATTATTGAACAGTAGAAGAATGTGTTTATAATGTGTAAATATATTTACACAAAGGAAACAAACAGTCCAACCTATCAAAAACAGTACCGTAAAAAACAGATTAGAAACACAAGTTAAGATAGGCAAGAAAATGGTAAGTGAGCACCTGTCCAGCCTAGATGAGTTCAAATCACCAGGACCAGATGGACTACACCCCAGGGTTCTGAATGAACTGGCAGATGTGATCTCAGAACCACTGAACTATATCTTTCAAAGATCCTGGAGCACTGGGGAACTACCAGAGGACTGGAAAAGAGTTGATGTAGTTCCCATCTTCAAAAAAGAAAAAAAAATGGATCCAGGAAACTATAGACCTATCAGCCTGACCTCAATACCTGGGAAGATCTTGGAAAAGATAATCAAACAATGAATCAGCGAACACCTAGAGCAGTGGTGGCGAACCTATGGCACGGGTGCCAGAGGCGGCACTCAGAGCCCTCTCTGTGGGCACGCGCGCCGTCACCCCAGTCCTAGGCCTTCAGCTGGGTTTTATAAAACCTTTTCGCTTTAGGCCTCTGTGGGGGCCTGGGCAGGAATGGGACAGATCTGAGAGTCTCTGGCAGAAGGGGGTGGGACAAGGGCAAGTGCCAAGACATGGTCCATTAGAGGAGCCTCACTGTTCCTCTCAGGCCATGTGGGGTGGTGGGGGTGGTGTGGGCTGCCCGGAGCTCTGGGCAGCAGAGGTCAAATGCCCAGCCTAGCCCTCGAGCACCTGCGGCACCAAGCCCAGCCCCACTTCCCCAAGGGGGCGCCCAGCTGCACTTACCTCCTCCTCAAGGCTGCTGCTACTGTGCTTGCTCTCCTTAGCCAAGTTGCTCATGATGGGTACGAGGGCAAAGTCAGAGGGAGGCCCATTCCCTCTCCATGGGAGGAGACCCGGCTTTGTATCCTGGGAGACACCAGGATAGGCCAGGAGGAGGGGACAAGGGCAGCAGGACTGGACTAAGGCAGGCCTTCCCTCAGACCCTCCCTCTCCTTCTTTCCTTCTTTCCTTTCTTCCTTCCTAAGTACAGAGTGGTGGAAAAATATTTGAGATGAGGGAGGGAGAAAAACAGGCAAGAAACGCAGCTAGGGCCAGGGCCAAGGCAGCGGGGGCCATTCCCTCACTGTTTCCAGGATGGCTTCGCGGGCCACATGAAACCACTTCACGGGCCGCATCTGGCCCCCAGGCCTTGTGTTTGACATGTTTGGTCTAGGGCAAGTCATTGGGCTGATTCCTGGTGAGGCTGGGGCCATGGGGTGTGTGTGTGGAGAAATCCCCGGTTCTGTTTCAGTGTGTGCAGGGAGATTGCTTGCATGATGGGATGCTCTTCCAAACAAATGCCATTCCTTCCATTGACCTACAAAGGGCATTGCTTTCGGGGGGGGGGACTTTATTTTGTAGTACTCATAAAAATAAGCCTTGCATTCTGAGATGGTACACTCCAGAAACAATGTATATTACAAGGTCGTTGAACAGTGGTTCTTAACCTGTGGGTCGGGACCCCATTTGGGGTCGATCGACCATTTCACGAGGATCGCCAAGCAAGGCTGTCTGCCATTTTTTTGGTCCGCCATTTTTCCCCCTTTTCCGGCGGGTGCCTTACCTCCCTTGGGCTGGGCCAGCTGGTGGTCGGCCTGCTCCGTCTCTGCCACTTGCCAGCTACGCCTCGGCCGGCGGAGGGGGCGGAACCACACATGTGCGGCGCTCCCGGGCAGGGAAAGTCCTCGACTTACAACCGGTTGGGTAGTCCTCGACTTACGACCAGTTTAGTCCTTGACTTACGACCGGTTTAGTCCTCGACGTACGACTGGTTTAGTCCTCGACTTACGACCGGTTGGGGTCGTGGCATTAAAAAGGTTGAGAACCACTGTCGTTGAATCAGGCCAGACTCTCTCACTGCCATGCAGAACGTTTGTGGTGGTATGTAAATGTGGACTCAATCATCCAGACCAAAAGCACATTAAAGGTCATTTTGACTGAAGAAGTTACACTACTTGGATGTGTAATGAAACGTCTCAGTTTAATGAACTTTGGTCCAGTTGCCATGATTTAACCTTTTACATGCTTTTGGCCTGGATGATTGAGTCTACATTTACATATTGCATTTCATTTTGGGGGGGGACCCCCTGCAAGAGTTAGTTCATTCCAACAACTCTCTGATTCTGTGCCTAAACAAAAAATGTTATTTTGACTGAAGAAGTTACTTGGATGAGTAATGAAACATCTCAGTTTAATATACTTTGGTCCATTTGCCATCATTAACCTTTTACATGTTTTGTGGAGGTAATAGGACCCAGATTGTTGGGAGCAATATGCTGACTCTGTAAACCGCTTAGAGAGTGTGGTAAAGTACTATGAAGCGGGATAGGTAAGTCTAAGGGCTATTGCTATTGTTTGTACACTGAAAACACTACAGCTGGGATGAAAAATACTGTTATAAGCAGGGCTTTTTTCTCATAGAACGCCCAGAACGGAGTTCCGGCACCTTTTTGGATGGGTACGCAAGGTGGGTTGTATGACATGTGTGAGTTCCGGCACCTTTTTTTTTTTTTAGAAAAAAAGCACTGGTTATAAGTTTAGAGAATCCCACAAATGTTGGTTCTTAAACTTTTGCTGTGGTCTCTCTCATAAAAGGCACGAAAGCAGCCATTTAATATAGGACTTTGGATACTTTGCCCAATTATCCATGTCTACTATATCATAGAAAACTTCCCTTCTCCCCAATTGCTGTTGAGAGAAGTAACACTATTCTATAGTAATTATACTCTTTTTCTTGGCATCTGTAACAAACCAGAGACACCAAAATGGAGTCTACTATTATGTATACAGCCATTTTGTAGGCATCCCAATGTTTCATGCAAAAGTATATTTTGTATGAGGTAGTCCTCATTTTATTTATTTTATTAGATATGGACTAGAAGCATGCTTAGTTTAACTTAGGATAAAGTAAGATACCGACACCCCAATCATGCTGGTCCTCCAGAAGGTTGTGAAGACTTGGCTCTTCCCCTAGGCACCAGGACCAGGATGTTGATGGAGTTCTGGTGTGGATATGGTTGTATTAGATGTGGTGGGATTTTTGGGATTTTAGCCGATGTTTTTTTAATGGATTTGTGTAGTTTGGTTAATATTTTTATTTCTGTCACTACCCAGAATTCTCTGGGCAGCAGGTGGCTGTATATGTTCATTAAATAAATAAGTATAAATAAAATAAACCTTCCATCAGGCCACATTCATACTGGATTTGTACCAGATAACTTCCACTACAATGAAGGTATTCCCAAGACTGATGAAATAAATATCCTGATTTAAATTTCAGATTAATAATGAGACATCTCCATCCACTTCTTCCATATTCATCCAATTAATGTGTTTTTCTCTCATTTAATTATGATTTCCTATAAAAGTGTAGTAAATTTATGGAACAAGCTCAATCAAGAATGGGGGAAAGAGACAAATCTCTATGGTAGGAAATTTAAAATGATTCCATAAGGTGGTGCCACAGCAGAAAAAGCTTGACTCCTGTGACCCACCAAATATAGATCTTTAACTGATCCCAACCACAGCATGCCTTCTTTACCAGATTTAGTGGGGCGGGCTGATACAGCCAGAGAGAGTTGATCCCTCAGATAACTTGATCCAATGCCATGAAAGACTTTAAAGGTCAAAACCAGTATCTTGAATTGGACTCAGAAGTAAGCTGGCAACCAATGCAGCTGGCAGAGCAGAGATGTAACGTGCTGATCTAGGAGTGCACATACTCATACTCCTGCATTCTGTACCAATTGAAGCTTCTAGATACTATTTTCAAAGTAAGCCCCATGTACAGAGCATTTTAATAGTCCAATCTGGAAGTGACTAGGACATGAATGGCTGTGAGCAGGGCCTGCAGCTCCAAGAATGGGTAAAACTGGCACATAAAATAAAGCTATGTGATTGATTCTGGGATTACATATGTATAGGGCTGATTAATATTTTATTGTTATTAGAATATCTATTGTGTAGTGGAAGAAGAAATAAATGAGATTGGTGATAAAATGAGGGATGTGAGAGATTAAGAATTAGAATTGATAATTTGTTGTTTTAAACTAAAACTATGGTAATTGTAAACTGATAGAGTTATAAAACAGGTTTAGTAGTAATAGAAATTTAAAATAGAAATGGAATATTTAAACGTATCATGTTAATTGAGGGAAATAGAGAGGGGATAGTGAAAGGTATTGAGTTGAGTTGTCTATATATGTTTGACCACCCAACCACCACGGTGGGTCCTGAGTACTTTTTCTTAAGAATTTTAAAAAACCAATAAAATGTGTTAAAAAATAAATAAATAAAGCTATGCAAAGGCCCTCCTAGTCATAGCTATCACCTACTCATCAAGCAGAGTTGTGAATTTAGGAGGACCCACAGATTGTGCACTGGATCTGTCTGGGGCAGTGCAATCCCATCTAGCCCCAAAGATGGAATCTGTGGGCCCCAAAATCCAAATCCATTCAGTCTTGTCAGAGTTCAGCTAAAGCCTTTTGTTCCCCATCCAGACACTCATAGCCTCCAGACAGTGGGATAAGATATCCACATCATCACTGCTTAATTCGCCAGCAGTGAAGATATGTAATTGGGTATCATCAGCATACTGATAATACTTCACCCTATAATGACAGATGAGCTCACCCACTCACTGTTATGTCCTGGGCGGGCAGGCGCAGGCTGCAGCGATTGACCCGGGCAGACCATGTGGATGCCCAGGACAAGAAAGGCTGCTCCCCGCCTTGCGCGCACGTGCACGGCAGGAAAAGATCCTTTGAAATGATTGGCCAGCAAGGTATTGTGCAGGGAGGCTATAAAAGGGGGCCGCACCATTTTAAAATCTGTTCTGTTGGGGTTTGCAATAAAGGAGAACTGTTGGAACTCGTTGCTTCATCTCGATGCCTCTTCTTCTGAAACAGAACATTGGTGATGAAGGTGGGATGCCTGCAAGGCAAACAAAGTAAGAAGCCAAGCTGACTCACCACGGGGGGGGGGGGCTTGCAGCTCAGAGAAATGTGGCGCCTGGAGGTCGCGGCTCAGCCTGCCAGCACAGAAACGCTGGAGGTGAGCTCAGCAAAGGTGAGCTTCTCAATCCTTGCAGCAGGAGGCGTGGACGAAGTCCTGAGCTGAAACGATGGCAAAGATAGGCCGGCTGTCGGAATTTGACACAACTCACCCAGAATGCTGGAGCTCGTACATGGCCCGGGTGGAGAACTACCTCCGGGTGAATCAAATTCGCGAAGATGACTTCAAAGCTGCCACGCTGCTGTGTGTGTGGGCAAGAGACCTTCGAGATTGCGGAGAATCTGGTCGCCCCAGCACCACTGGAATCAATCGCCTACACAGACTTGAAGAGGATGCTGCGCGAGATTTCAAACCCAAGCTCTCAGTGATTGCCTGGCGACATGCGTTCGAGCAGAGGGACCAGAGGCCTGGTGAGTCTGCGGCAGAATTTGTTGCGGCCTTGCGACAAGCAGCTAGGCCCTGTGATTTCAAGGACTTGGAGGAGAGACTGAGAGATCGGCTGGTCTGTGGCCTGCGAAGCCGGGAGTTGCAGCAGAAGCTCTTCGCGAAGGAAGGCCTCACGTTCCAAGATGCCTTGAGGGAAGTTTCAGCCGAAGAGACAGCAGGTGGATCTGTGAAGGCCTTGCGGCTCGCCAAGCCCCCTCAAGTTCCAGCCACCATCAATCAAGAGGTCGCTCACGAAGAATCCGAACTGGATCCAGAATCGGAAGTGGACCGGCTGCATCAGACTCCGGAGAGAAGGCCTCACGGAGGGAAGGCCCAGCCAGCATCTTCCTCTCGGTGCATCGGGTGTGGAGGCCGCCATTGCCGCACAGATTGCCGTTTCCGCTCCGCCATCTGCAGGGCCTGTGGGAGGCAAGGCCACATTGCCTCAGTCTGTTTGGGTTGCCAGAAGGAACGTTACCCAGGAGAATTGCCTCAGAAAGGTACCAGGGTCCCCAGCCAGAACAGGGTGGGCTTCTGCGCATCACGTAGGAGCGTTTTTAGAACGGGGGTCCACAGGCCACTTAGGAAGAAGCTTCACATCAATGTGAAGTTGCAAGGAGTCCCCTTGTCGATGGAGCTGGACACAGCGTCCGCTCTATCGATCATCTCCCTAGACACCCTTAACAAGGTTTGCAGCAGAAGCAGCCTACGGGTTAAACTCAGGCCGTCAAACCTCATCCTCACAGATTTCCAAAATTCCAGAGTCAACGTGAGGGGGGGAGGCCACGCTCAAGGTGCAGCGTAGGAATTTTGAGGGGCTACTAGATGTAGTTGTGGTTGGGGGAGACCGCATGAGTCTCATTGGACTCGACTGGTTTGAGGCCCTCGGGATTCAGGTGACTGGAATAAACAGTGCAAACAACAGGCCTGGCTGGGGTCTGCAAGGAGTTTACAGATGTGTTTAGTCCAGAACTTGACTCCTACAAAGGCCCTCCTATTTATTTGAGGCTAGACCCAGCCATAGCCCCCATTAGAATTAAACCACGCAGGGTGCCCTTTGCCTTAAAGGGTAAAATAGATGGAGAGCTGGATAAACTGATTCAGCAGGGTATCTTAGAGCCTGTGGACAGTAGTCCATGGGAAACTCCCATAGTTACACCACTGAAGGCCAATGGTGAAGTCCGAATCTGTGCAGACTACAAGTGCACACTTAACAAAGCTCTGCAGCAGCATTCGTACCCGGTACTGGTGGTCAGCCACATTCTAGCATCCCTCAAAGGGGGCCAGATCTTTGCTAAGCTTGACCTGGCTCAGGCCTATCAACAATTGCCAGTTGATGAGGCAACAGTTGAGGCCCAAACTATAATGACTCACGGGGGCATTCAAGGTAAAAAGATTGCAATTTGGAGTAAACGTGGCCCCTGGCATCTTCCAGAGTGTAATGGAGCAAACGCTCCAAAATATCCCTGGTGTTTGCCCATATTTTGACGATGTCCTCATCGCTGGGGACTCAGCTGACAATTTAGCCGAAAGGCTGAGAGCCGTTTTGCTACGTTTCTGCCAAGTGGGGCTGAAGCTTAAGCAAGACAAGTGCAAGATCGGGGTTAGCTCCACTGAGTTTCTAGGATTCCGCATTGATGCTCAGGGCATCCACCCTGCTGAATCCAAGCTGCAAGCAATTCAGCAGGCCTCAAGTCCCAAATCCAAGGGCGAACTTCAGGCCTTTCTGGGACTGTTAAACTTCTACCACTCATTTCTTCCCAACAAGGCTGCAATGGCCGAGCCGTTACATTGGCTCTTGGATAAACAGGCCCCTTGGCAGTGGACACAAGTACATGAAAAGAGTTTCAAAGAGGTCAAGACCTTGCTCTCTTCAAATGCGGTCCTGGCGCATTTCAACAAGAAATTGCCGGTGTGCATCACCTGTGATGCGTCCCCTTATGGGATTGGGGCTGTGTTAAGTCACTTGAAGGCTGATGGAACGCAAGTCCCAATAGCATACTACTCTAGAACCCTATCATCAGCTGAATGCAATTATGCACAGATAGATAAGGAAGCCTTAGCCATAGTGGCTGGCATAAAGAAGTTCCATGACTTCATATATGGCCGCCATTTCACGGTCTTTACAGACCATAAGCCACTGCTGGGGTTGTTCACAACAAACAAACAAACCCCACACATAATATCCCCACGAATGCTGAGGTGGTCTATCTTCCTGTCTGCATATGACCATACACTGGTTCACAAGCCAGGCAAAGAAATGGGCCACGCAGATGGCCTCAGCAGGTTGCCATTACAGCAGATAGAGGCAGATCCAGCACCTGCCAACCGCATTCTGTCTATTCAGGACTTGCCTGAATCTCCCTTCAGTGCTAGGGACGTGGCTGCAGAAACAGCCACCGATCACATGCTAACACGCGTGCTAACCTGGGCGTTGTCTGGATGGCCTGACACATGTCCAGACTCCGAATTCCAGAGCTTCTGGCAGAGGAAGCACGAGATTTCCACCTTCAAGGGGTGTGTCCTATGGGGTAGCCGGGTAGTAATCCCAACCTCATTGAGGACTAGAGTCCTGCAGTCTCTGCATGAGGGACATCTGGGTATAGTCCGGATGAAGGCATTAGCGCGCAGCCATCTTTGGTGGCCTGGGCTTGACAAAAACATCAAGGCCCAGGTCCACGGGTGCACTGTTTGTCAACAGTCAAGGCCGGAGATGCCCCAGGCCCCAGTTCATAGGTGGGAAAAGACTCATACCCCATGGTCGAGGGTCCATATCGATTACGCTGGGCCCTTTCAGGGACAATTCTTCTTAACCCTTGTGGACAGCCATTCCAAGTGGCTAGAGGTCATGCCTGTCTCCTCCACTACCACTGCTAGGACCATCCAGGTGCTGAGAGGGATCTTCGCCGCACATGGACTTCCAGATGTCCTTGTCTCCAACAACGGGCCCCAATTCACGTCATTTGAGTTCAAGGCGTTCCTCCAGGCCAACATGATCCAGCATGCCACATCTGCACCGTTCCATCCAGCTTCCAACAGCCAGGCTGAATGGATGGTGCGCACTACCAAGGATGCCTTAAAGAGGATCACTCACGGGAACTGGCATCATTTGTTAGCGGACTTTCTTCTGTGCCACCACACCACACCTTGCACAGCTACTGGAAAGAGCCCAGCTGAACTCCGCTGGGGTTGCTGCCTCAACACGAAACTGGACAGGTTGCACCCAGACCGGGTGGCTTCACAGGTGTCACAGCCACGGGTACCTAGGAGATTACAGGTGGGCGATCCGGTCTGGGCAAGGAACTATGGACCAGGACATCTCTGGGTCACAGCAGTGGTATGCAAGGTCTCTGGGCCGCTGTCATACGAAGTGGCCTTGGATGATGGTTGTGTGATCCGACGTCACATTGACAACTGCGCTGGAGGCTTCCCAGCAACTCTTCCGCTCCTGGCTCTGCTCTCGGGGGGGGAGGAGGACCACAATTACGATTGTGGATCACAGTCTCTCCAACATCCCCAGGCTTCAGCTATTGCTCCAAACAGGGAGTCCGCAGAAAGGGGGTTCGCCATGGAGGCGGCTCCGGCCTCTGGCACCTCATACACGGGGGCCATGGGGTATTGGGGCACATCAGCCACTCAGGCCACTCCAGTTGCTGGTCTAGGGCTCGAGGGACAGTGCTCCCAAGAGGAGTCCATTGTGGACTTGGGGAATTCCACCCCACCACTGGACATGGGGAATTCCACCCCCCCCAAGGAACCCTGGCTTGGATTTAGTGGATCCAGCCAGTCAGCAGCTGGGTGGGTCCCCTGGGTCCTTGGGGCAATGAAGTCCTGGTCTGCCTAGCCTGGCAGGCGAGCTGGCAGGCCAGGCACACACACCGGCCATGAGAAGATCAGGGTGGGCCAGAGGTCCTCCCAAATACTTACAAGACTATGTACGGTCCTTGTCAGTTCATGGGCAGGCCTAGTAGTCTGGATTAAGTAATGCAGCTCAAGAGGAGTGGGGAGCATGGCTGCAGCAAGACTGTAGTGTTGTGTATATATATAGATGCAACGTAAGCAATGTAATGGGGTGTTGGAGTATTTAAAATAATAAGTGTGCCTTATTATTTTAGCCAAGGGGGGGAGGGGTGTTATGTCCTGGGCCGGCAGGCGCAGGCTGCAGCGATTGGCCCGGGCAGACCATGTGGATGCCCGGGACAAGAAAGGCTGCTCCCAGCCTTGCGCGCACGTGCACGGCGGGAAAAGATCCTTTGAAACAATTGGCCAGCAAGGTATTGTGCACGGGGGCTATAAAAGGGGGCCACATCATTTTAAAATCTGTTCTGTTGGGGTTTGCAATAAAGGAGAACTGTTGGAACTCGTTGCTTCGTCTCGATGCCTCTTCTTCTGAAACAGAACACTCACCCTCATGTAGATGTTTAAAAAGAGAGGAGAAAGCAATAAACTCTGTGGCACCTCACACAGTAGGAGCTGAGATTCAGACCTCTCCTCTCCAATATCACTGACTGGAACAGACCCCAAAGGAAGGAGGACCAGCAACATAACACTCTGCTGCCCACTCCCAATCCTTTGAGCTCTTCCAGAAGGAGGGCCGAGGATTTTGCACAATATCTGTATGACAAAGTCGCTCGGATCCGAGAAGGCTTGGACTCCGACTGGTTGGCCCAGGGGGAGGAGACGGAAGCAGGTCTTGAGACGGTTATATGGGAGGAGTTTGACTCTGTTGCTCCCGAGGATGTGGACAGGGTCTTGGGAGGGCTGAATGCAACCACATGTTTGTTGGA
>NW_015386275.1:957410-972877 GCF_001527695.2 Protobothrops mucrosquamatus | reverse complement strand
TATCTATCTATCTATCTATCTATCATGGTTGAAGATATCAAACCCCTGAGAAGTCAAGTAGAGCAAGGATGGATATACTACCTCCATCCCACCCATGCCAGAGGTCATCCAAAAGCATGAGCCATGCCTTTCCCATCCTACAGCCAGCTCTGAATCCTGGCTGAAGAGGATCCAGATAATCTGCTTCCTCCCAGGCCCTCTAAAGTGTTGCACAACCTTTTCCCCTACCACCTTCCCCTCAAAAGAGAAGTGAGATCTTGTATGTAAATTGTCTAGTGTGCTGGGATCCAGTGATGGCTTCTTGAGGAGGGGACAAACATGGCCTCTTTAAGAGGTAAAGGAAAAACCCCCTCCTTCAAAGAAGAAATAATCACCACAAGAACCCATTCACACAACATCTCCCTGAGCCACTTTAATAAGCCAGGAGAGGCATGGATCTAAAGATCAAGTGGCTGAGCTTACAGAATACTGAGGAGTCTGTCCATCCTTTGTTGCTAGTTCATATGAATTCTGCTGGACTAGGTGGACTAAAAATCTCACTCTGTATAAAGCACCTTCCCAGCATTCAATACACTTGTGTCTTAGTCAACTCAAAATGTTTTAACTTTTGTGCTGATTCTATCCTAGCACCACGTGCAGCAGACGGGAGAATTGTGGGGATGTTCTCACAAGCCTTTTTAGCTGTTCTGCTCTGCATGACTGTGGTCCCTCTCTATGCTCAAAATGATGAAGGAACTTCCTGTGCAGGTAAAAAAACATTGTTTCTCAATTTACTTCAGTTCTTTCTTTATGCTTTTTCCTTCTGTCATGCCTTCTGAAAATATGTAAAACTGTAATAGTTTAATAGAAGAAATAATTAAAAATCTTATAGCGAAGATTACTGATACGTTCTATTATTACAATCCATGTCCAAAATCATACATCTGAATATCTAGGATTCTTCAGTGTTTTGAATCTGAAGGCAAAACGGTATTATCAATCATAGAGTGCACTCATATATCTCTAATTCCTTAAAGCAGCTACATTTTTTCTAGAATTCTGTAACTGTCATTTGCGGGCAGCCACAAAACCCCAGTGAAAATGATACACACACACACACGTTTCCTTTAGCTGAAGCTTATGCATTTGTATTATTTGACTCCTCTTTAAAAGATGGAAAAATTCAGAAAAGCACAAGCAAAATGATCAGAGTTCCAATATCTGAGGTGCTGTCACAAGGGAGAGGGAGTCAAGCTATTCTCCAAAGCACCTGAAGGCAAGACAAGAAGAAATGGATGGAAACTAATCAAGGAGAGAAGCAACCCAGAACTAAGGAGAAACTTCCTGACAGTTAGAACAATTAATCAGTGGAACCGCTTGTCTTCAGAGGTTGTGGGTGCTCCAACACTGAAGGTTTTTAAGAAGAGTTTGGATAACAGGGTATAGGGTTTCCAGTTTGAGCAGGGGATTGGATAGAGGACCTCCAAGGTCCCTTCCAACTCTGTTATTCTGTAAGTCATTTGATAATTTCCCTATACAGAGAGTTATTTCTGAATTTGAGAAAAAAGATTTCCCCATGAAGAGAGTTGTTTCTTAATTTGGGGAAAAATATAAAAATAAATATTACTAAAAAAAAAACCAAGTGATTTTTTTCTTTCTCCCTCCCTTGTAGTACTAGAACTGAATACCATTCAGCAAATGGATTAGCACCAAGTGGTTTGGTGGGTTTCTGAAAAGTTATGGAAGGATAAGCTACCTACACAGACTTTCCAACCTGAGAGTCATTGTACCTTTGGATTATTGTGACTTGGCAGAAGTGATAAAAAGAGGGATGAGAGCAAAGGGGGGATGCTGATGGAAAAGGGATGTTTGCCTCCTTGCAGTGCCTCAGGCATAGGCCAGAGACTTGGGACAGCAACCCAGAAAATAGTCTTGTGTCCAGTGGGGATCAATTTGAGATATTCTTCATGCTGCACTGAATTCCATCATTCAGAAGGAAACATGAGATAAATGTTTCATTTCTTAGTTTTATAAATTCATGAAAACCATTTTGGCAACAAGATCTTGATAAATAGTGAACATCGGACCCGGATACCTTCGAGACCGCCTCCTGCCGCAGACTACCTCCCATCGACCTGTACGCTCCCACAGAGTGGGTCTCCTCAGGGTGCCGTCGGCCAGACAGTGCCGGCTGGCGACCCCAAGGGGGAGGGCCTTCTCTGTGGGAGCTCCCACCCTCTGGAATGAACTGCCCCCAGAGATCAGGGTCATCCCTGATNTCCAGCTTGCAGGACTGGCCTAGGGTAATTTTTAGAGGGGTTTTAATTACATTTTAATTGGACAAATGTTTAAATATTTCTTTTAATTAATTTTAAATTTGTATTGTTATTTATGTATTTTAACTGATTGTCAGCCGCCCTGAGTCCGCGAGGAGAAGGGCGGGATATAAATCCAAATATAAATAAATAAATAAATAAACTGTAGGCAATACAGTTAATCCTCAACTTACAACAGTTTGTTTAGTGACCATTCAAAGTTACAACAGCAATGGAAAAAGTGACTTAGGACCATTTTTCACACTTACAACCATTTATGGTGCTCGCTGTCTGAGTTTAGACTAGCCTCTTTAGTTTAAGGGATACATGTTCCAAGTGGAAATAAATAAGGCTCATGCAATATTCTAGATCTTACATATTGATGCTAACTCTGTAATGGAGATCAGAATGATAACCTTTTCTTGGAGAATGTGGCCTGGGGAAAAGGGAGGGAGAGACCTCATGTCTTCATGAAGCTGTAAGAGTCAATTCAGGAGCTGATCCTTAACCATGGGAATGAAATCAACACAAATTCCAAGGGCCTCATCCCCCAGGAACACCTGGCAAGCCTCTAGATGTGAATTTACCTAGTCTCCTTACCCCATTCTTTCTCCTTTTCTCTTTATGCAGATAAAACTGAGTGTCCCATCACGGTGTACTTTGTCATTGATACATCTGAGAGCATTGCCCTTCAGACTGACCCTATTGAGAGTTTAGTGAACCATAGCAAGAAGTTTGTTGCTCAGTTTGTCAATAAGCTGGCCAATGAAGTCTACCAACAACAAATTTCCATAAATTGGCAAATTGGAGGACTTCATTTTTCAGATATAGTGGTGATCTTTAGTCCTATAACCCAAGACAAGGTGATATTCAATGATCGGTTGGAAAAAATCCGTTACATTGGTCGGGGCACTTTCACAGATTGTGCTCTCTCCAACATGACGGCTCAGATGCCGCTCAATTCGCTGGGGGCGAATTATGCTGTTGTGATCACTGATGGCCACGTGACAGGAAATCCCTGTGGAGGGATGAAACATCAAGCTGATCGAGCACGAGATGCAGGGATCAAGCTCTTTGCGGTGGCCCCCAGCCAGAAAATCTATGAGCAAGGTCTCCAGGAAATTGCTAGCCTTCCACATGAGCTTTTCCGGAACAATTATGCCACCCTAAAGAAAGGCAGTGTTGATGAAGATACTGAGACCATGGATAAGATCATTCAAGTTATGGTAAGAATTGATATCTTAAGAATTGTGTTAGAACATTGCTTTACTGGATCATTTAGTAGACTGACTGTCTACTAAGGTGGAAGCTGCAAGATATCTTAAGAATTGTGTTAGAACATTGCTTTACTGGATCATTTAGTAGACTGACTGTCTACTAAGGTGGAAGCTGCAAGATATGATTTTGTGAAAACCAGCACTAATTGGCCTAATTTGCATGAAAATACTTCAGGCCATCATTTGAAACAAAATATTTTAGAGAAGAAATGAACAGGAACAACCCCAAGAGAGATTATTCCTGTTCCTGCTATCTGAAAAGACCACTAAGGATGCATTTCCTATGCAGAATTCCAGGTTCTGCTCCAGAATTTAAGATGACGCTTGACTTTGTTTTTAGATAATACCAAAAAATAAATAAATAATGGAGTAGCCACCCAGGATTTTGTGCATCAACTCTGCCCAAAATTTATTTTGTTTTTCCAAACTTTGGCTATAATCACCTTGAGGAAAAAGAACAGGTAGCTCTCCCTGCTTCTCAGAAGTAGAAGAAATGGCATTTCAAGTATTTATAATGTTGGATGAAAGCCACTGCTATCTTGGTTTCAACATGTTCATCCTGGTTCTTCCCAGATCTGTGATTCTAGTAATAGTGCTTGTTGTTCCTAGGCTGTTTCCAAATAATTGAGACCAATAGGTCGAATATTATGCAGAATTTTTACCAAAATAAAGATTTATTGTCTGATTATTATGCATCACTTTCAGCAATCTTATACGTACACGCTATAACGTGTATATGGAGAGAATGCTTGGTTGCTTTACTTTCCAATAGATACCAGTAGATTTTTAACCTGTTTTGAAAGCATCATATGGATTTATACTGTTGCCATGTTTATTGATGTCTTCCAATTGCTCTTTTCTTCCCCTAAACTTCCTGCCTCCAGCACTATAGGAAAGATTTTGCTTAACAAATGGGTTCTTTCTTGCTTTAGAACAGTCACACCTTAGAAGCCTTCTAAGGCCACCAGCTTTGTTCTTGTATGAGAACTAAGTCATGTGGCCAGGTTCTGCCAAATGGAATAAAAAGTGGGCTTTCCTCTTTCCCTGTTAGGAATATTTCTAGTATTATGGATTAATTTTACTGCAAAAGCATCTCATGAAGGGAGACCTCACTTCCATTGAAAGTGATCCAGTTTGGGCAGTTCAATTGGAACTAGAACCAGAACTCGTCAACAGATTGGGAAAAATTCAAAGCATCTTTTCTGCACTGAAATCACATTTCTTGGAATCTAGTATTCAATTTTTTAAAAATTACAGAACAGAAGCCAATCATATACTCCTTAGTATTTATCTTTTTATATTTTTATAGCTGGGTATGATACTCTCTTCTGATGTCTGTAGAATTGGAGAAAGGTTCTTCACAGCACTAGCACTAGAATAGAGAGAGAATTAACAGAAGGATAGTTAGCCTCACACAGATCTAAATATCCACTTTTTAATATTTAAATAGATGTGAGGAAATAATACTAGATATTGCTATAAACCTGTGCAAAGTTAAAATAATGAAAATAAATTAATCAATTTATACCTAACACAATGTATAGCATTATGAGCATCCTTAATTTGATACCACCAATTAGCCCAGTCTATTATGGGAACAATACAAATCAAGCAAAAGCACCTGCTAGGATTTAAGCATAGACACATAAGATTGGAAGGGACTCTGGAGGTCTTCTAGTCCAACCTTCTACCCATGGCAAGAATCCTCAAACCATCCCAGAAAATTAGCTATCCAGGCCTAGTTTGAAAATATCCAGTGATGGTGCATCTGCAGTTCTAAAAGTCAGGCTGCTCCACTCCTTAATAGCTCTCACTGGCAGGAAATTCCTCCTTATTTCAAGTTTGGATCTCTCTCTGAAAAGTTTATACCATTCAGTCCTTGGATACTGCGAAGAACAAATCTACCAACTTTTCCTTGTGAGAGTCCTTCAGCTATTGAAACACTGTTATTATGCCTTTCCTTAGCCTTCTCTTATTTTAGGGTAATCGCGCACAGTTCTTCTAAATTCTTCATAATTTTAGCCTCTAAGCCTCTCACCACCTTTCTTGCTGTTCTCTGCACTCTTTCCACATCCTCAGCCTCCTTCTTGCACTATGATGACCAAAACTGGATTCAGTGCTCCAAATGTTGAAGAGCAGTTGGCTTAGGACAGAACACTGAATCGCTCCCCTGCATGCCTCCCTCCCCTGTAGAAATAGATCCATTAAGGACTAGGAGTTGAAGAGGGTTTTCAACGAATTGCAAAGCCATCTGGTAGTGGGACTGTCCTTCTGACATTGTTCATTTTATCAAGTAGCAAGTTGTGGTCAACATTAAGTAAGTAACTTACTTAAAATTTAGGTACAGTATATTATATCCATAGCATTCCCAATTACCCTAGTACTGTAGTGTATTTCCTGGGCATCTCAGCTATTTGTTTGACAAACATTTTATCTATAGCTTCTGCCTGATGGGTTGGCCTGTCCCAGTATCATCGTTTCTTTTCCCCTTAGTATTAACTCAGATGCTTTCAGAAGACTTTTTATCCTTGGTATCATAAACTTCCATATAGTAAAGCTTTATCAATAATTTGACTTCCCTTTTGTTGAGTCTGCTTCCTTTGAACAAATTATAACCTTCCAGTTCTATATTGCATTCATAAGTCCCATTCCATCAAGAGTAAGAGCAATGTCATATTTGCCCCCTGCTCTTTACTAGGATTTTAATTTCTCCCTGTTTGTTTCCATACTCTGCACACTACTGTACAGATATCTGAGCCCTTTAGCATTGCAATGCATAATCTGCCACAGAAGAAAAGCCCAGGATCAAACTGGAACTTCTTCCATAAAATTATGTCTTCTTTATTTTCTCTGCTTCTAAAATCCACTGTTTTGGAAGCATTAAGATTTCCATGTCAAAGGCAAAATGAAGAATCTGAAGCCTGAGGTTTGATTGCAATTAGGATTGAGCAGAACAAACAGAGTTAAGCAGAACACCAGCCATTATTGCTAAAATAGCTCTACTCAACCTGTTGCTCTTGATAATTCAAGAATTCTCACCAACCATAAAATCTGCATATCTTCTTTAAATTGGGGTAAGAAAAACCTATGTTTGCATGGAGTACATTGGTGGAATATGCTTAGCCATACAGATTCAAAAGAAAGCTGTACTGGTTTCTTTTTTCAGTTTTATAATTAAGTTTCTTTTCTTTTTGTTCATTCCCTAACAGAAACATGATGCCTTTGCAAAGGTAAGCATACAATTGTTTCCATACAACAATATTATGAACAGGAACTTTTGGGAGTCATACACAGCTCCAGGTTTTGAATCACTGCCAACTGTGCATTCTGTTTAGAAGAAGACACCTTCTGACGCAACAAGGCTTCTTTCTCAGAAAATAAATTCTGGACTGAGTTGCAGCGTCATAGAAATCTATCCAGTCCAGGTTAATTCCTTTATGGATTTGTCTTCAGAAATATTAACAAAGGAATAGAGTACAAAATATACAGAAATTGTATTCTTTTTCCTATTTCAAAATCTTTAGAAAAGGATGTGCAATTCACATATCTAGAAGGCGACCCACAAGTGTGTGATATCAGATTAGACATCCTTCCTTCAAGAAATATTGTAAAAGGGGAGCAGAAAGTGGTTTTAGTGGAGTTATTTAAACATGGTGGTCCTCCTTTTAAATATAACTTTGCCCCACAGCTCCAAGATATCCGTGCAGAAGAGGAACAGAAACAATATAATTCATTATGAAATCTTCACCTATATTTTCTTTTCCTTTTAGTGTTATAAAATGAGCTGCCTTGAAATTCAAGGTCCGCGTGGCCCAAAGGGATTTCAAGGACAAAAGGTAAAGCTATAAGGGCAAAAGGGACAATAAATATGTAAGAAGAAAGAACAGATTATACATCCCAAGGATTTCAACGGAAAACCCACATTAATGGCTTAAAAATACCAAAGATAGAATTTCAAGAGTGTGACTGTTATATATCCATGGGTTGTAGCTTTGGAGCAATGAAGTGAGGAAGTGGTGTAATGCTTCAGTATATACAATAATCACAGTTTATTAATAATTCAGAACAGTCACTTATCTTTAGATTATGCATGTACAGATTAACCTGAATTCTGTTTCCTAAAATCACAGGAAAAAATACATTTGGCTTTTTTTAAATATACATTTCCTTAACATCAGCATTTTTATGTGTTTATATATAACACAGTGTTATGTGTTATTTATATAACACAGATGTATGATTTTGTGTGCAACATTTCTGATTATATTTAATTTAATACTACTTCTTCTGATATTAATTTTTGCTTTTTGGGTTGTAGGGAAAGAGGATTAATAGACAAATATGTATAACAATCATTGTTCTAATATACAGCTTTCTGCAATATATGTTGTTCCACAAGTTTTATATGAAGTTCTTGAGCCAAGTACAATAGATTTGTGCCACAATTGATGGGTCAATTTATGCTCTTAAAGTGATTGTACCAGATTTTTACATTCATAATTTAGATCAAGGGTGTCAAACTGCTGGGCTGGATGCGTCATGCCAAAATTGCTGGGCTGGATGCGTCATGCCAAACTGCTGGGCTGGATGCGTCATGCCAAAATTGCGCCCACCCCATTGCAGGCAATGAAAAAAAAAGTTGCGATACGTCACGACACGTCACGTGACGTTGCGAGTTTGACACCCCTGATTTAGATACCGGTAGTTGCATAACTGAGAATTGCAGTCTATTCCCTATAAATCTACCTTCTCTACAGCTGCATAGTTCTCTATTATTTGAGGACAGGTTTGCTGTATTTAGAATATAAGCAATTCATTGGCAATTCAGCTTCTTACATATTTGCAAAGACCAGTATGTGAAGAAGCAAAAGTAAGTCTCATAGCCCTAGCCTAAAATCCTATATCCCCTTTTCTAGAACAAGTGACCTTGAACTTTGCTTCCAAAGGCTCACATCTTATCAATGGCATTCTATAAAAGCAATTAGAAATGCTCTTGCATTTCAATCTGCTGAAACATTTAAAGAACATCTGCTGAAACATTTAAAGAAGCTTAGGAAATTGGCCAGAAAATTTTGGGCTCACTCATAAAATAACAGTGAGCAAATGGAACCTTAGCAATTAGTGGTTCATTGATAGCAACAACTAGGTTCAGTATTCTCCTATTTTCAGGGTTTATCCCTTGAGTGAGTAGCAGTCATTGCTATCAATGTCTTAGTCCCTGGGTTTGGATAGGACAGTTTTGTAGGATGGACAAGAAGCATGGCATTGAATAATTTCTGAAGATACAATATGAAAAGCCAGAGCCAACAAGCCACATGGAATGATGTGTGAGCGTAGGAGCTGATTCAGCTTTTTGTGTTATGGGAAATCTCTGAACTAATTCATTTTTTTATTTTGCTTTTAGGGTGCGAAAGGAAACATGGGGATTTCAGGCTTTCCTGGACAAAAAGGACGTCAAGTAAGTAACTGGAAAAAGAGTGAATTCTAATAAGTACTATACAATTGCGGTTCCTTTGAACATGGAGTATAAAAGATCATATTGAATCAGACTCTCATCTACATGCCAGTTTTAGGATGGCATTTAATTCTAAAATTAGCTTATGATACTCAATCAGTGTCTGAATGCCTTTGAGAATGTTCAGTCAATATATTATTTTGGTCATAGGATTTTCAACTTGCTTTAATGAGAATTTATTTATTTATTTATATATTTGTTTATATAATCTGTGTACATTCATTTATCATGCTGCTCTAATCTCCTAATTCATAAAGGAAATCAAAAGCTTCCATTGATACAGATTCTCTCTCTTTTCTTCTTCTTTAATAATAGAAGCTGTAGTGGAATGCATCAGATTAGGTCCTCATTAGGGAGTCAAAGAATTAAAGCCCACTACAGCCATGCTGGGCAGGGCACATTCCAGATTAGGATTCTCCACACTGAAACACGCACTTTAAATAAGATTCATATGATTGTTTTTGAAGGTCCTTCTGGCGATGCTCCATGCTGAGAGTGGCTGACAGGGGAGAGAAAAGATCCTCACCCCTGTGTCATCCATCCTCTTGGTTTTTAGTCTCTATTTAATCTTTGCTGATTTTAATTTTTTTATGTTTCTGTTTATCATTTTGTAAGCCTCCCAGAGTCACTTCCACAGTGAAAGAGGCATGTTATTATATTGATGTCAACTTATGGTCTGTGCGCTCAAGCAGAACATTTCCACCCAATGCAAAAATATACCTGTCCTATATAGGGCAATATCAGTACTGATACTGAAGATATGTGTGTATTTATTTATATATTATATGTGCACATAGAAGGCAACTGGAATCTAATGAAGTGTGTGCATCCTCCACTCATTCATTAGCTTTCCATGCATACCTACCTTCTCTTAAGATCAGAATGAAGAATAGGCTTGACCCAGATGTTATACTGTAACTTGGTGTGACTTTCAGTGAATAAACCTTAGTCTCTCACACTTTATCATACATTGATTGATAATTCTGGCAATCAGAACTTGTGAATGGAAAGATGAGGGGAAAGTGTACATTTGACTCTCCAACTTGCTTAACAATACACCAGCTTAACAATACACCAGAACCAAGCCTATATCTTTTTTAGAATGTGTGAAAGCAATTTGTATAGTTTGTTCATGCTGCTTGCTTTCATTCCACACTGACCTCTAATAAAACATTTGATGTAGTCGAACGCAATGATAGGCAAAAGAAATATATTCATCACTCCTTATAAAAACTATAACACAGTTCTTTCATCTCTTTTAAAATATTTTTTGTATTCTCATCATATATGTTTATTCAGCCTAGAAGCAGAAACAATCACTAATATTTTACCATTGCCAATAATGTATTATTATCATCAGGGAAAGATTCTAAATGTAGCTGCCATAGGTTAATCATATTAAATTCACAAATAAATGTATCTATAATTGTAACAGTAATATAAATTAATAAAATTGGTGCAATTAATAATATTGCATAATGCAACTATTACCTTGTACAAATTAATGTAAGGTAATAAAAGTAATAAATTAATATGCATTATTGCCTGCCTAAGGTAAATGAACATGCTATGCAGATTATGTCAACTAATAATGGCATTTTCTTTTTACATATAGGGTGATCCAGGAATTGAAGGTCCAATTGGACACCCTGGACCTAAGGTAAATCATTTTGGGTCTCACTTTTAAGCATTTGTTCTTGTGCTTAGAACTTGACCAAGTAAGAGAGTTGAGAGAGACTTCCAGAGAGTTCCAGAGAGAGAGAGAGTTTGGGTTACCATAAGGATTTTTGTACAGTTTTTACAGCATTTTGTAATTCAGAGGCTCAGTTTGTGTGCTTTGGTTATTGGAATATTTTTGTCTGTATTTTAGGCTAGCAATGAGTCCAAAGTGTTGACTTTCATAGGTTTAATCCCTTTAAACAAATGTAATTAGTTTTACCCCCTTATCTTGAGTCTGTCTATGGGTTTTAGAAAGTTTTCTTTGAAGGTAAACAGGCTTAATTTAAGAGGCTAAAGCTTTTCGTAATTGCCAGAGCCTTTCAGTCTCAGATTGCAACATTGTGACACATGACATGCCTGAGGCAGCTTAAAGAAAAAAAAACGGAGTTTATGTGTTTCTTTATTTTATGAGCCTTTCTTGCTTTGCACTTGATTCCTGTCTGTAATGGTACAGGGAAGGGATTTAGGGGAGGGGGTGGATTCTTACTACACTATGGAAGGAGAGCTCAGAAGAGAGAGAGGAAGAAGGGCCAACTAGCTAGCTCAGAGGTCTACAAACTTAAACACTTTAAGAGCTGTGGACTTCAACTCCCAGAATTCATCAACTAGCCATGATGGCTGAGAAATTCTGGGAGTTGAAGACCACAAGTCTTAAAAGTGCCAAGTTTGAAGACCCCTGAGCTAGCTGGTAGTGGTGCATATTAATAAACATGGATAAATTCATCATACATTTGTCAGTGCAAAGGGAAAGTAATTCAGCAAAGGAACAAACACCGAAGAAATTAAAACTGGTACTTTTTTCCTTTTTTTCTACAGTTTGCAATATTTTATTAGATTATAGAATAAAATACAAAAATACAAAAGCAAACAGTAGGGCACAGTGGGGAGGAAAAAGGGGGGAAAAGTGAGGGGGAGAAGGGAAAAGGAACAGACTTCCTGTGTTGCAGTAGAAGGAACATTAACATTGAACCTCAACTTTTTACTTTTCCATAATATTATAAACTAGCCATTTCTATAACAACAAATCAATCTAATCAGTAAAACCCAAAATCCCTCCCCACTTTTTTAAGCATCAAGTTTTTGACACGTTGCTAAGCACTGGTGGTACTCAAATATTGTCATGTCCTAAAAGTGGTACAATCTGTGAATAGGTTGAAACGCCCTGGTCTAAGCTAGGGACCAAACAGGAAGACAGGATATAGGAGAAGATAGATTGAGGCAAGTTGGGAGAGCATGAATTCCAAACTAATCATTTACTTAAATATATTTATTTAAATCAACTAGTTAACAAATCTATGTCAGTTCACTCTAGTCAGAATAGCATATTAGAACTAAGACTATACTATATCCACAAACACTAATTGAAAGTACTTTTTGTTTCTTTTCCAGGGTATTCCTGGTCTAAAAGGAGAAAAGGTAAGGTAGTTTTACACATTCAGAAAACTTTGGGAAGTGTGCTTTATAATTGGAATGCTTTATTTACTATAATTCCGCATCTCAAGGAGAGCCCTGAGCAATGGGTTCCCTGTCACCTTTCCTGGAAATGGAAGCAAAGGGCCTTCGCCTGCATGCAGAACCTGCAATCCTAGGTTGGGCTGAAACAAGCTCCTGGAATGCAGGAAACCCCTGCCACTAGGACAGTGCAATGGTTTGGATTGGGAAGCAGAAATATATTCTCTACACAACTCTTCCAACCCAAAGCAGGTTTTTCTGGGTTGGGCTATCACTGGGTTGCACTATAGGCCTCCTCGGAAAAGAGGTAGCTACTGAAGGAGTGACAGACAGGTGCTTTGAGGATTCCCCCCACATGCCTGAAGCACTTTTGGTTTACATATTGGAGGCATCGTTCAGTCCTAATCACTAGCAAATAAGCAGTGCTCTTCTGTTTTACCAAAATTCTCTTAGTCAAACTGCAGTTGTGTTTTGATTTTAATATTGTCTGGCTGATTGCTGGGATGTTATTTATGTTATCATTTGTGACTTTCTTATTGTAAGCCATCTTGGTAAAATTTCTAGCCCTAAATAATTTCTTTTTCACCCAACTGGCCAGGCAGGGCTTAACATTGCAACTAAAGTCTTATCGTAGATATAGGAGTGGGGAAGACCTTTCATGTAATTTGCTCTAGGATAATATTTAGTGACACGGAATTATTTCACTCTATCCCAAATAATTTCTTAACTAGCTGCCATACTGTTGTGGCTGTTTTTAAAGGAAGCAGGGCTTGATTCATCTTGTTTTCTTATATCCTTTATAGGGAGAGTTTGGAGCAGATGGACGAAAGGTAAGGTTTGACAGAGGAACATAAGACATTATTTCAGTGTTCGTCTTATGGAAAAAGCTGTCTCTAATGCTTTTGGTCTTGATTTCAGGGAGCTAGTGGTATTGCTGGAAGAAATGGCACTGTTGGACAGAAGGTAATGTCAGCACTATAGCACTATAATGTCAATCTTTTGTTTACATTGATAAAATGCCTTTTTGAAGGAAAATGAGCTCCCTAAATATAGGCTTTAATTAGCAATCTAAAATAGGAGAGTGGCCCAGACAGATCATTAGTTTTCCCTTTCATTTTGTAACTGCATTTGTTGGCAAGTTCTTCTGTCTCATTCGTGAAGTACTCTAATAGCCACATCCTCATTTCATTTGATGTAATTGGGGGAAAATAACTACGGTATTTAATTTACAGAAAGAGTCATTTGACCTGTCTGTTGTGTATTGATCCTGAATAGTTGAGATTCATCTAAAATTAGTGGAGCCCCTATGAGTTATCTCACCTTATCACCCACAACTTCCTTAGTCTTGAGTTATTGCTCTTCTCTTGGCATTTGGCCTGTAATCATTTGCAGCTACTTTAAATCGAAGTAGGACAATTCATGGAAAACAGGCCTCAGACAACTCCCCACCCTTACTTTTTGCAGCTCACCAGGATAACACCATTACATTCAGTGGAAAAATGACAAATTCTATTACAATGATTTTTTTTTAAAAAAAAAAACACCTTAAAAATGAATTAAGATTTAAAATTTTTAGATTTTATCCCTGGGAGGATGAAAAAAATAGAAATGATGATATAAGATCTCCTGCCATGGGCAGGAGGTTAGACTGGAAGACCTGCAAGGCCCCTTTTCAGCCCTTTGATTCTATTCTATTCATTCTGAAATGTAGCTCATCCCTCCTGGCTCAATCTCTCTCTTCTCAGTTCATTCACTAAAGAGGCTCTGAATTGCTGGGGCAGGGAGCTTAATCTTTAAGAAGAAATTTAAGTACCTTTGTAGTTTCTCCACCTCATCCCTGTTTAATGTTGCTCACAATCTCTCCTTTTATATCTAATGCTTTCAGGGCAAAATGGGGCGGATTGGACCTCCTGGCTGTAAGGGTGACTCAGGCGAAAGGGTAGGAGTGCTTTCTATACTATGGCAACTCTTTTTTCATATTCTTACAAAATGTATGCAAAGGAGATTATTATATTCAAAATGTCTTGGGAATTTTATGGATGATAAAAATATTCACTTTTTCATAAAAACGTACCTTGAAAATAAATTAAATAAATGTCATTGGTTTGTTTATCAATAAAACAAATGAAAACCTGAAACAAGAAGGTGACTTTTATTTACCGTATTTTCCGGCGTATAAGACGACTTTCTAAACCCTGAAAATCTTCTCAAAAGTCGGGGGTCGTCTTATACACCCAGTCGTCTTATACGCCGGAAAATACGGGTATTCAGGCAGGCTTCCAGAATTCGGCTGGCAGGATGCAGGTATTCCCTCCCCCCGTCCTGCCGCCTCGCACCGCGCCGCTCCGTGTCCCGCGCCTCCGTGTCTCAAGCCTCTGTGGCACAGAACTGCTGGCGTTATGCTTGGGCGGAAGACTTTTTCTTTTACAGATGGGGCGGGTGGGCCTGACATTCGCGCGCAGGCAGGACCCCGCCCGCCGAGCCACCGCTTCCCCATCGCCCTCCACGCCAGCCGGCTCCGTCTCCAGACCTCCCAGCTGATGGGCACAGGTCTGGGGGTCGCCAGCTGACGGGCGCAGGAGTTCGGCGCTGCAGCGGCCTCCCCTTCGCCCTCTGCACCGGCCAAAGCGTTGCCTGATGTTCCAGCTGACGGGCGCAGGTCCGGGGGTCACCAGCTGATGGGCGCAGGAGGTAGGCGCCGCTGCGGCCTCCCAGCTGCTTGCTTCTTCGGCCCTAACCCTTGCAACTGCTCCAGCTGAAGAAGCAAGCGGCTGGGAGGCCACGGCGGCGCCTACCTCCTGCGCCCGTCAGCTGGTGACCCCCAGACCTGCGCCCATCAGCTGGAACGTCAGGCAACGGTTTGGCCAGTGCGGAGGGCGAAGGGGAGGCCGCTGCAGTGCCGAACTCCTGCGCCCGTCAGCTGGCGACCCCCGGACCTGCGCCCGTCAGCTGAGAGGTCTGGAGACGGAGACGGCTGGCGTGGAGGGCGATGGGGAAGCGGTGGCTCGGCAGGCGGGGTCCTGCCTGCGCGCGAATGTCAGGCCCACCCGCCCCATCTGTAAAAGAAAAAGTCTTCCGCCCAAGCATAACCTTTAAGGATTTTAAGGATCTTTGAGAGGGAGAGAGAAATAGAGGGAGAGAAAGAGGGAAAGAGAAATAGAGAGAGGGAGAGAGAGAAAGAGGAGAGGGAGAAAGGGAGAGAGAAAGAGG